>NW_025320822.1:0-2954 GCF_019176455.1 Solea senegalensis | reverse complement strand
AACATTCACTTCATGTAAGATTCGAACCCATGACCATAGGAACGACAGTCCTTGCCTGAACCACGTGAGCTAGTTGTCCTTGTATGCTTCGTCGGCCAATTTTGAAGCCTTTCAATAATAGCACTCATGGCTTCACAGATCTCAGCCTTATGAACTATTTAAAAACATCTGTCCCTCATCATGGACAGCATGGTTGGTGTAGTGGTTAATGCTCTTGACTTTGGAACAAGAAGACCTTGGTTCGAGACCCATATGGAACAAGCATCTTTCTGCAGTTTTTCATGTCCTCCCCCGGGTTCTCTGGCCTCCTCCCACACTCCATCAATCATCTACCACTGTGTCCTCCACTGGAGGGCCATGGGGGCTGCTGTGCCAAGCTCAGCTGTCATAGGGTCATAGGCGGGGTTCACCCTGGACTGTTGGCCAGTCCATTCAAAACATGCAATACAGTAAATTTGCACTTAAACATTCACTTCACCTAAGATTCGAACCCATGACCATAGGAACGACAGTCCTTGCCTGAACCATGTGAGCTAGTTGTCTTTGTATGCTTCGTCGGCCAATTTTGAAGGCTTTCAATAATAGCACTCATGGCTTCACAGATCTCAGCCTTATGAACTATTTAAAAACATCTGTCCCTCATCATGGACAGCATGGTTGGTGTAGTGGTTAATGCTCTTGACTTTGGAACAAGAAGACCTCGGTTCGAGACCCATATGGAACAAGCATCTTTCTGCAGTTTTTCATGTTCTCCCCTGGGTTCTCTGGCCTCCTCCCACACTCCATCAATCATCTACCACTGTGTCCTCCACTGGAGGGCCATGGGGGCTGCTGTGCCAAGCTCAGCTGTCATAGGGTCATAGGCGGGGTTCACCCTGGACTGTTGGCCAGTCCATTCAAAACATGCAATACAGTGATGAGGTAAATTTCCACTTCATAGAAGATTCGAACCCCCGACCATAGGAATGACAGTCCTTGTCCGAACCATGTGAGCTAGTCGTTCTTGTATGCTTTTCTGGCCAATTTTGAAGCCTTTCAATAATAGAACATATGACTTCACAGATCTCTGCCTTATGAACTATTTAACAACATCTGTCCCTCATCATGGACATCCTAGTTGGCGTAGTGGTTAGTGCTCTTGCCTTTGAAACGAGAAGACCTCGGTTCGAGACCCACATGGAACACGCATCTTTCTGGAGTTTTTCATGTTCTCCCGTGTGTCTGTAGGTTCTCCGGGTTCTCTGGCCTCCTCCCACACTCCATCAATCATCTACCACTGTGTCCTCCACTGGAGGGTTGTGGGGGCTGCTGTGCCAAGCTCAGCTGTCATAGGGTGATAGGCGGGGTTCACCCTGCACTGTTGGCCAGTCCATTCAAAACATGCAATACAGTGATGAGGTAAATTTCCACTTAAACATTCACTTCAGGTAAGATTCGAACCCCTGACCATAGGAACGACAGTCCGTGCCTGAAACATGTGAGCTAGTTGTTCTTATTTGCTTTTTTGGCCAATTTGGAAGTCTTTCAATAATAGAACTCATGACTTCACAGATCTCGGCCTTATGAAATATTTAGCAACGTCTGTCCCTCATCATGTACAGTGTGGTTGGTGTAGTGGTTAGTGCTCTTGCCTTTGGATCAAGAAGACCTCGGTTCGAGACCCACATGGAACAAGCATCTTTCTGGAGTTTTTCATGTTCTCCCGTGCGTCGCTTTTCTCCAGCCTGTCTGGCCTCCTCCCACAGTCCATCAATCATCTACCACTTTGTCCGACACTGGAGGGTCGTGGGGGCTGCTGTGCCAAGCTCAGCTGTCATAGGGTGATAGACAGGGTTCACCCTGGACTGTTGGCCAGTCCATTCAAAACATGCAATTCAGTAAATTTGCACCTAAACATTCACTTCAGGTAAGATTCGAACCCCTGACCATACGAACGACAGTCCTTGCCTGAACCATGTGAGCTAGTTGTCCTTGTATGCTTTTTCGTCCAATTTGGAAGTGTTTCAATAATAGAACTCATGACTTCAAAAGAACGTCTGATCACTGATGAAATATTTAATAACGTCTGTCCCTCATCACGGACAAGATGGTTGGTGTAGTGGTTAGTGCTCCAGACTATGCAACAAGAGGACTTGGGTTCGAGACCCAGTTGGAACACAGATCTTTCTGGAGTTTTTCATGTTTTCCCCCTGTGTGCTTGGCATTTCTCTGGGTCCAGTCCAAGAACATGCAATATGGGGATGAGGTTAATTGCTCTCTCGAAATTGACCTGGTCAATCAGGGCTGAAGTCTGCGAATTCATGGGTAATCTACTATTGAAATACTTTCAAGAAGTGAATGGCTGAATGGTTGATTGTTTTTAAAACTCCACACACACAAAGGTTGTTGTTTCAAGCGGGGCTCGAATCCAAGTCCTTCTGATTCAGACGTAAGAGCACTACACCAGATTGGAGCCTGTTACACAGGACGGACGTTCTTAAATACTTCATAATTCTGAGGTCTTCGAAGTCATGAGTCCTATTATTGAAATACTTCCAAATTGGACGAAAAAGCATTCAGGACAAGTAGCTCACATGATTCAGAGCACTAACCACTACACCACTGTGTGGCCCATTATGTAGTATGCTGTCCAAAATCGGTCAAAAACGTCATACTATAGTATGTTGTGCAAACTCAGTCACCACCACCTAAGTGTCTTAATGCGGTTACCTTTTACTGCACAATGTAATATAAAGTATTTGACCTTTGACCTTTCACTGCCCTGCCCCTCCTCTCACTACCTGACCTGCCCCTCCTCACCTCTTGCTCCCTGCCGCTCCTCTCCTCACCTCACCTCTTGCAACCCTACCACCCCTCCCTCACCTTACCCCTCACGACCCGCCATGCCCCTCCTCTCCCTCTCAATTACCTGCCCAAGACTCTTTCTAATGGTGTGAGTTATTCATTCCGACAAT
>NW_025320821.1:0-17511 GCF_019176455.1 Solea senegalensis | reverse complement strand
TGAACCTCTCTCTCACTGGTTCGCCTGTGATTGATGTTTCAAGTCTGAATCTTGGACTGAAGGTGAGGACACACATGGAGAGAGTTCTTTGTTATCTGTTTGCAGTGGTAGTGACTTAAAGGACTTATCTTATGTCATTACTTTATTTGTTTATATCTATTTTTGTTTAAAAACAAACAAACAACAGTGTTATGTTCAACACAATGAAGACTTGTGAATGTGAAATAAAACATCACTTTAAATAACACTAATATATGATCATTTGAAACGTTTTATTTAAAGGGAGAGTTCTTCAGTATTAAAACTCACAGTGAGCCTCCATTTGATGCCCAGCCTTTCACCGTGCCTGAGCAGCACGGCTACATGTTTTCAGCGGGTTTGTCAGAATTCACCCTGAACTCTGCTTCCTATGGATTGTACTCTGCCGGAGTGTTACAGGCCTTAATCACCGACAGCATGGTAAAAAAAACCTTAAAAAATAGTTTGACGTTTTCTAGCCCTAAACAATATCTGTGATGTGTCTCCATCTCAGATCCCTCCAGACTTTCCTCTGCACCTAAATACCAGTTCAATGGGACCATACATCCCTCAGGTATGTTGATGCATATGAAATCTCAGTCAAATGTTAACATTTTAAAATGTTTTGAACATGCTTGTACAGATGACACTGGTTTTGCTGCCCCTCGTCACTTGACACTGTTGATGAAGTCAATATAATATTCACATGCATCCTTCGTTTCTCTCTTTGCAGCTTCCAAAAATGTTTCCAGGTCTGCTAATGAATCTGCAGGTTTATGCCACAGAGGTTCCCATGTTTTCCTTCCAGTCTGGTGTTGTTAGACTGGGTTTCCTGGGTGCTGTCAAAGCATTTGCAATCCAGTCAAACGGTACTCAGACACCACTGTTCAAACTCAGTGTGGTGAGTAACTATGTTTTTGTCCTATGAATACAACCGGACGGGATGATTAAAGTTTTGTTTTGCAGGCACATACAATACTTCTTAAGTCATTTTGAGCACAATTTAAACATAAATATTTTTAAACCAATTCTCAAAATGATTGCAAGTGCTTTTAAATGTTTAATTTCTCTTGCCACCTTGCACTTCCCTTCCAAGTGTGTTGAAAATAAGAAAATATGTAGCTGTCAGTTAGAATCAAAACATTTTATTTATTTATTATTTAACATTTAATTTGTCCATTATGGGCTATTGTAAAATTATACTGGTCCATAAATATAAAAGAATAATTTGGAGGTAATTATGTGTATACATATGTACATGTATACATGTGTATATATATATATATATATATATATATATATATATATATATATATATATACACACTTATATACATATATATATAAATATATATATACACACACACACACACTTATATACATATATGTACACACACATACATATACATATACATATATACACACATATATATAGGCCTATTTGCTCATGTCATCATTCAATCCAGTGGATGTACATATATACTTGTTTTTAGATGACTGTAAAATGTCTTTAAGCTTCAATTTGCACAAATAGAACATGCAGTAGAATTTTTTTTAAAACAAGTCGCTGACAAAATAACAAATTACTAACTCAAACCCTTTTCCTTTGTCAGATCTCAAACTTAAGCAGTAGAGCATGGGTTGATTCTGGAAGAGTGAAAGGCCAGATTTCACTGGACAAGTGAGCATCACACACACACACGCACGCCGGTGCTGAAGTTAACCAACAAATACAAATTAAGATTTTACCTGTTTTCTATGTTTTCTTTAGTTTTACTCTGACACTGATGGAAAGTGAAGTAGGAGCCTTTAAGGTACAGGACACTAAATAAAAATGACGTTTTTGTTCACGTGAACACAAACTGAGGACAAAACAGTTAATGATCATGTTTCTTTTTTCAGATCACAGCTTTAGAAAAATGCACAAGGACAGGAATTGAGATGGGCTTAGCAAAGCTGAATGGTGAGTCTGGGGATGTATAAGTTCTGGGTTGTTGTTTTTTGTTTCAACTACTAAAATGCTTGTTTCTTCTTCCTAATATTATTTTAAGCAGTATAAAATATTACTACCATCTCTTTTTCTTCATCATACAAAATACACAGCATCTTCTCCTTCAGAATGTGACAATGAAACACGGTGATCATCAAAGACACCACTGCATAGTATTGACTTGCACTTTTTTGTTTCAGAGTATTTGGGAAAAGGTGTACTTTTACCCAGAATGAAACAAGCACAGCTGGTCAACTCAGTTCTGAAGGTGGAGCAGGTCAGTATCAGTATTTTGGTGAAATCTTAAATCAAGGGGAGAAAAAAAGATTTTGAGCAGATCACTTTCTTTGTTTCTCACAGGGATTCATAGCCATCTTTTCAGACGCTGAAGTGCTCAAATAGTGTCAACAAATAGACGCTTCAACCAACAGGCAAACACACTTGTTTATCTTTGATAGTGACAAAGGTACGAGTGTGTTTAGAAGATGCTTCTATCCCAGTCTGATCTTAAAATGAAAATAATTACAGCTTGACTATAAAATGCAAATTCAGAATTTACACACATTCAGGCATTGCGAGAAATCAACAAGTCTTCAATTCAGCTTCAAATGTTGTGTATAGGCTACACACTGCCAGGTCTTTCTATAGAATAATAAAAGCACTTTTTAGGGTTTGAGCACAAAGTGCGTAGAACCCTATTGAAACTGAAGGAGTTATTCTTCTTTATTATTCTTCCTCACAATGAATCACATTCTTAGCCCTAAACATATTTAAACCAATTTTTGTGACCGCATCAGACCTGGTGAAAATTTACGTCTGAAAAAGTTTCGGGGAATGTACGCCAAAAATTGGATGAGGGAGGGGCAAATAACTGCTTCGCACGAGCCCTCAACCTCAAACCCGTTCGGAACCGCTTGCGGTACTAGTTTTTAAATTTCTTTGTTCCATAGAACACAAATCATTAAAACCAATTCATTTGAGAATATCATTTCCAGGTTTGAAAGACGATGATCAATATTTTTCAACATTTTCTGGTCCAAGGAATCGAATAAAATAATTGACTGGTGAATTGATTAGAACTTTTTTTTTTAAAGAAAATCAGCCCCCTTGTCCATAAAAGCATGCAAAATGTTGGTCATCTCTTCTTCCTGTCGAATTCATGATGCACTGGATGCTGAGACTGGAAGAACCGTCTCCTCAGCCCTCTCTCCATCTTGGGTCACCAGTGTTTGCAGCTTGCAGCAAGCCACTGACTTCTTTATCTACCGCTCGGTTGTCCCAAGTCTGATTTTTACTTAGGGGAACATCTTGTAAATCTGTGCCTCACACTTTGGTGTTTTATTTAACTGCTGAATATTTTCCTGCACTAATGTGGAGCATTATCTGGCTGTAATTCATCACATCACCTACCTGAGGCCAAGACAGTCAGAAATATTAGCATTGCATGTGTGGCTGCTCATATTGCTGCTGGTGTTAATGGTACTGCAACACTGTTTAAATAACTATTTGAATAGCACTTTTCAAAACAACTCTGCAAAGTGCTTTCCATAGAAGAAAAATAAAACCTTTAAGCATAAAATAGTAAAGACAGAATTAAAAGATGAATGAATGAAAAAAAGCCAGATGAAATAAAATAGTAAAAATACATCTGTAAAAAGAAGGCATTTTAAAGCAAAGTAGTCTAATGTTCAGTGGCATATTTTTATACATTAGCCATATTTAGTGTTAGTGGCTAGAAGTAAGGAAGTTGTGAGATGGGGCCAGTAACAGCCATCACCATCCACTGTAGCATTCCACGCTTTAGAGTGCAATTTATTATATTCCCTTTAAAACCTTGTACAAATCCATATAGGGTTTGAGTTTTCTGGTTAAGATCAACCAAGCACTTGGTGCGATGTCAAAAACTGCCAAGTCTACAGTAACAGATCAGTGCAATTTGTTTTAAAAGAATTCCACATCTTTAAGTTCAAAGCACTAACTTGTCAAAATAGCACTCATCACAGAATCACTGAAAAAACACAAGTCAACCATAAAGTTAAGAACAAAAGTTTTACTTGACATAAAGAAGGCAATAAATACAAGTTTTCAATGTCAAACATTATAGGCTGAAAGTAGCCGTGTCTGTACAGCATCACCACCTACAAGTGATGTGATTTACACTACAAACCTGTCCATTGCAATCCTTTGTTTCGTAGGAAGATACATGCATATCATGACAGGCCGAGTCACAAAATCAGATGGATCCTTGTCTGATTTTGGAAACTGCAGTGTCATGGTATGCCACTCAGTTAGGATCCGTGGCCAGATTTCCTCATACACAGAGAAGAAGGGGAAGGACAAAATGCCTTACCATGTTACGAGTCGACTCTTTTATTTACCTTGTTCTCTGTTGTGTGAAGAAGACCCAGCTCATAAAATCTTGACTGATTTAAAAATTTAGCAATTAAATAACTCAAACATTGATGCTCTTGGGTTATGCAGAAGGCTTGCGATCTTTTACAGGCTGAAAGTAGCAGTGTCTGTATTTTAGTGTGGTGATGCATCACATGTACAGTGTTTTGTCATGTGTGGTTGTGGGTCAGTGGGGACGGGGGGGGGGTTAAAGTCCATTTAAAAACAAATCGTTGACCACGTCCTGTTGGGCAGAGTGATGTAGCAGCCATTGAGGCATGTGTACAGTTTGGCAAGGTCCAACATCTAACAAAAAAAAACAAAAATAAATAAGAGTCAGCACACTTTAGTATTAAGTAAATAGGGATAAAACATTGAATACCATCTGAAAGAACGTACCTGAAGACATCCCGTGGAAAAGGTTGGTTTATCTTGGGCGAAGTCCTCGTTGTAGAAGGGTCAGTTCATCTTGGGCTAGGTCATCACCGCAGCCATCCAGGACGGGAATTCTCCAGGTCGTGGTGTCCAACATGGAGTCCTCTGATCCAGGAATGTGCTGCAGCCTTCATCTCTTCAAAACAAGGAAGAATTTGATAAGTCACAAGAAAAAAAAAAAAGTAAACAAATGACAAATCTGCAGGTAGCTCACCTGGTCAAGTGTGACAGGTCCTCACATCCAGTCAAAGCTCACCGATGGATGCCCTCCCTAACCTATACCTGCCTTTCCTGTCCTACACTGACAGTTACAAGCAATCTTTGCCAGCCATTTGGGATGATGCTAACCCCAATGTCTTGGTTGGTTGCGTAAAAAACTGTAAATCTCCCAGTTGCCCAGACAAATGTTCCTTCTGATTCTGTAGCCTCGCCACAAAAAGGTCCTCTGCCGAAACCCTCATTTAACTAAGCATGAAATCAATTCCACTTTCCTGTCCCCAGATCTCATGTTCTCTCCCTGCAGCCTTTCAACAGCCATTGCTGTTGTAACATCTGCAAGAGGCAGCAGTTTCACAATTCAGAGCTTCTCGTGTGTTTAGCAAGATGTGGCACCAGAGTATTTACAAAGCAGACGCCTTAAAATGCTTGACCCCAATTTAAACAAATGCTTCACCATCTACAAGTGATGTGATTTACACTACAAACCTGTCCATTCCAATCCTTTGTTTTGTAGGAAGATACATGCATATCATGACAGGCCGAGTCACAAAATCAGATGGATCCTTGTCTGATTTTGGAAACTGAACAGCCATGGTATGCCACTCAGTCAGGATCCGTGGCCAGATTTCATCACACACAGAGAAGAAGGGGAAGGACGAAATGCCTTACCATGTTACGAGTCGACTCAATTTACCTTGTACTCCGTTGTGTGAAGAAGACCCAGCTCATAAAATTTTGACTGATTTAAAAATTGAGCAATTAAATAACTCAAACATCGATGCTGTTGGATCATGCAGAGAGCTTGCGATCTTTTGCATGGTTTCCCAAACATTTAGAGGTCAGGTTACTGACCCCAAGAATGTCAAAGTCAATGATTTTCTGTCCTAAACTGATGAACCATTTGGGTAAATTAGATCAAGCATTTAAAAGGTGTTTACATTGTTAGTAGTCCACTGACACTTCTTACCCAACACATGAAGACGCAGTGAATCAGGATACAGCTACCTTTAGCAGATGCAACAGCAGCAGTGGGTGGTGGAAGGCTGCAGGGAGAAAAAAATTGATATGGAGACAAGTTGGAGGAATCATTTAATGCATAGCTCAACAAGAGTTAAAGCGGAGAGAAACTTTAGGGCAAGTCTACAAAAATCAGAGGAGGAACTTCGCCAACACATCTAAGAGATAGAAGTTTCTCATGCAACCAACCAAGACATTGGGATTAAGCATCTTCCTAAAGACTCTACAAGCTGCCTAAATTGTGAAATTTGAAAGAAAGTCATGGGTAATAATGGACTACAGACACTTCGCCGAAATAGCTAGTGTATGGTGAGGTGTTAAACCTATACTCGACAAAAATCCCACTTTGGGCAAGCCATTAAGTCCTATCATTTCAACCAGCTGCCAGCTTCACAAATAAGAGGCAAAAGACCACTTGTGTTTACACGTTTACATGATCTCTGTTAACCACAAAGCTCCAGACACCAAGTCAATCCAAGAAACAAATCAAATAACCAATTAAAAAGCTGCAGCTGCTCACTCCTGCTACAAGAGGGTACTTACTTGCACAACAGTCTTTAACATGAAGCCAAATTCTGTCTGATTTCTGTCTGAATTTAGCCCACAGAATAAAAGTCATCGTATCGAAAGATAAAAAGTTTGAACATTTGGCGCAACTTTCACTTAAATAATCCGAGTTGTCTCTCTGCCAGGTTTGTGTCCTCCTAAAGAAAAGAAACACGCTCTAATCCTGCAACCTACAATCTCATTTATGAAAGAAACTATGAAGGATAGTCCTGCATCCCTAAGGCGAGTAACGCATAGTTTGGCAGGGGAAGATAAAAATCCCCTGCTGGGAGGCCTCCCAACATAACGCGCAAAAAGACTATGAACACAAAAAGGTTCAACTCCTTTAGAGGGAAATAAACTTGGCAGAGTGAGACAAGTCAGCATTAATATTGAATTCGATTTCAGTTAGCGAATACAAAGGCTGATGGCAGTGTGTAAAGTTTAAGACTTAAATGATATCAAAAGTGTACCAACAAATGCCATATTTAAACTATATCATAACATTATCCATGGGCTGAGTAACACCTACAATCTAATGTGACTACAATTGCATATAAATCAAAAGTTTAGCTTCATAATCAAATCAGGAACCAGTTATCTTATCAAAGCAATTACCAGTTGAGAATAAATGAACACCTGGTCTAGCTCATCATAATCAATTACTTCATTTTTACAGCACTTTGAAAGAACTTTAGACAAGCTACAGTAAACTTTGATGCATTTACTACATGATTAATCAGCTTCCATGTTTGTCAACAATCCAAGTTGCAACTATGATAACTGACCAAAATTACATTTTTAAATTAAAGCCATTTCAAAATAAGGTACCAAAATTTCCTGCAGCAATCAGACGCCTCAAGACTGATCAACTTTAAAATCATCTATTCAAGTCGAGACTAAAAAAGTGACTGAATCCGACACAGGCCAGACAGACGGATACCAGACACACAAGACAGACAGACAGCAAGAGAGACTGACACAGAGACAGACAGACAGAAAGACACAGGACAGACCAGCGAGAGAGAGACAGACAAGAGAGAGACAGTGACACATGCCACGACGGCAGCCTTGGCATGCGTCAGTGTGTAAATAAAGGCCTTTGCACTCAATAACGCAAAACTTATTGCATAAAATTATTGTAATGCCATGGTGTCAGGCATTGTAAATATTTAGATGTAAATTAACTTATAAATTGAGTGGACACGATTTACCCACAAAGATCATGTGGCAAAGGCCTTTAATACTTACCTGAAGGGTAAACATTTTACCTGTTTTTGAAAGAATTTGAATTTGCTTGTTGTCTAATTGGTGTGCATCTTGCCAGTCTTGCAGCATAAATTATGTTCACCTTCCTGGTCCAAAGGTCAGATAAACGTCAGTCCAAGTCAGTCATCACACACACGCACACACACACACGAGAACTTAGTAGGAAAAACAGATGAGAAATTATAGACTGGCATAAACACCAAGACCAAAGTACAGTCATGACACAGTGGCCATGAAGAATCAAGATTCAGGTCAGAGCAGGTATAGTAATGGCACGGCGGCCAAGCAAGAAAGAAAAACTGCACTTACCAATTGAAATTTTACCTTAACTAAAACGCAATCTAATTAAGATGGACATGCAGTGATGTCAGTGCTCCTCTTGACTGATGCTAGAAGAAAAGTACAGGTTAGTTCACTTACTGTGCATGGACGCGGAAGGCACCCATGTTTGTCTATATAAAATGACTATACGCGCAAGGCCAGACGTACAATAATACAAATAGGCCATGAAGGCGCGGGGACAGTTAGCAATCATGGCCTACTTGCAATTATAGGACGTATGGCAATACAAAGGCAATGGCACGGCTGCCATCCAAAGCCAGGTACTGTGTTTGTAGATCACCAGGATCCATTTTAACGTTCTAGGGCTAACGGTAGATTAATGGCCACGATGGAAAAGAGAAAAAAAAAACAAAGGCACGGCGGCCAAGAAGTCTAAACCTTGTGACAGAGTGTACAAGGCACAACATTCATTTTATTCCTACCATCTAGCTTTAACTGTACACCAACATCCATTTAAACCTCATGTAAGATCTGGTCCTCCAACATCACTATATTTCAGTGCTAAAGAAAGCAGTTCAACTTTTTTCCTTTTAGAGACACGTTTTCATTAAAGTGAGGAAAGGCACGAGGAGGGCCAGGACAGATCGACACGGCGGCCGGAAGAGCGATGGCCCGCGGCCTGCGTGTCACTTACCGTCCAAAGAAACAGTTGGAAAGAAAAAGTTGTTAAGGGCACAGTGGCAAGGCAAGAAAACGCCTCCATAGAGAGAGAAGAAATAAAAAAATATGGACTCACCCTTTGTAGACAGACCTAAAAAGGAAATGTTAGTGCATTATAACTTATCAAGCATCTAAGCCCTTCAAGACACCATATCTACTTTAATGTGAACTGCTGAACATAATCATATTCTCAGACCATCTTAACTATTCAATCCAGGTATCTCAGTCACGCACAACCCATTCATTCAGAGAGAGAATTTCAAACACTTCATCAGTCACCTCATTCTTTCAAATCACTCGCTCAGCAGTTCCACAAAAATATAACCAACAAGGACCAGATTTCAGACCACCTAATAAAGTGGACAGGAACATACAAAACCAACCTGTGGCAAATGCTCCATGTACAACCCTCAGCTATTTGACAGATGGAAAGCAGGAGAATATAAAGAACGTGGCCATGTTGGACAATGCAGATAGATGTAGGCACAGCGGCCAAGAAAGAGTGGGGACACAGCGGCCACCCAGAATTAAATTATGCCACCTACTATTTGACAGTCTTTATGAAGATCAATCTGGGGGGGGAAAAAAAAAAAACACTGTTACAGGTGTAAAATAACTAGGTAAGGTGTTTTAGAATGTGTTTGTATGAGGTAAAAACATGGTTCACCCAGTTTGAGATATAAAGTTTAAGTTCAAGTATAGAAATGTCAGTACCTCATACAGCCACACTCTTTAAAAACACATAAAACTTATATATGTGTGTGATGAAATTAATGACATATCGCCATCAGTTAAATACATTATGAAAATTAGCCATAACATTTTCAATGACGCAGTAAATTATCTCTAAAGGTGTCACTCACCTTTTTTGACAGCCTCAGGCTTTTGTATATGGCAAGTCCGACCAGGTCTCCGTGAGCAGGAAGCAGGTTGTTCCTTTAAAAAAGGTTGTATTTTAATGACTACATTAATGGTTTAGAATTATAAAAGACATGTATAACCCTGAATGTTTTTAAACATTTAACCCTTGAGTTCCTTTAAAAAAAAAAAAAAACTCTAATTTGTTCCGAAAGACAGAAAATGCCACCTTCCAAAGCTGCTGTAAAAATATTAATATCTTTTTCCCCCACTTTAAATGAGTCAGTCTTTTAAAGCTACTTCAGCCTGAAACATACATATCAAATATTTGAGATTTTAACCCTTTAAGGCCAGGTTGTTTTCACAACTCCACTGTTTTGATTAAAAAAAACACACAAAATAAAATACATTTCAAGGATAATTTGATAATTATTGTTAGGCCCTGGGATGGGTCAATGATTGGCAGAAACATTGTCGAATTGTTATTTTGCAGTATCAGATTTTAAAAAAGAAAACTGTCAAACTTGATCCTAGCAATAGAAATTATCAACTTCTCAAAAACTGCTGTAATTGTAAGTTAATTTTTTTCCATTTTAAAATACTTTAAAACTATGTCAGCCTGAAAAACACACCAAATATTAATGTTTGGCAATTTAACCCTATAAAGGCCATTATGTTTACACATAACTTCACAAAAACATAAAACAAATCATTTGCATAAAATACATTTATTTTGCAGAGAAGAACATTGAATACAAAACATGGGGCAGTTGAAGATACAGATGGCTGATAGCAGATGTGAGTGAGTAGCATGTGTCTGAGAGTTCAGCTCAGGTGAAGCAGAGACTTCAAATGGACAGGCTGTGGTCTTTGCATGTAAACTCCCCACATTTGCAGCAGGTGCTGCCAACTCTGGTCTTTTTTTCAGTACAACACAATGGCACCGCTTCCTGTCCTCAGATTTACTCATGAGAAAAGGGCCAGCAGCAGCAACAGCACCCTGCAGATATGAAACATTCCAGCAGCAGCTGATGAGCAGGGAAGGCACCCTCTCCTCTCGATGTGGGGGCGGTCACCAGCATCTCTCCCACGACAGGATAAAGGTGTTGTACAGCGAAATGTCCACCAGGTTGTGAAAAGGGCCAGCGGCTACTAATTTATTTTGCTTCTGCAGGGGTTGGTGCTGACAACCTAACAAAACAAAACAAAAAAAAAAAACACCCAACACAATATAAAAAATACCCAAGTATTCTTTCTCATGATACACATTTATTTTATACCAAAAATGCAAATTTGCAACAAAAAACCCTACATATAATTTAGAACTTTAGAGTAACAATAAATAAGTGTGTAGAACTGATGCATGATGGCACCTACCTGATCAAGGTTATCGACACCTTTGCATCTGTTGTAATATTTGATGGGCTTTCTCTTCCTTTCAACGCTTGCTTCTGGAGTAGCACATTCTTGGCTCCTCAGGGGATGTAAGAGACCAGTGTGTGCATCTTCATAAAAGCATCATCCTCCTCCACTTCACACTCATCTTCAGATCAGTTGGACTACAGCTTGTCTGTTTCTACTTCTGAGGCTTTGTTCATGATCATTTCCAAAGTCTCCTGTGTGGTGTAAAGTCTTTCCATCTCCAAAATGACTACTCCTACACTACTGCTCATACTTATAACCATGGCTGCAGTGCACCTGCATACTAGAACTACCTAAGCAAGACTCAAAACAAAACCCAACTTTGTTTTGGTTCCTGCTGCTAAGGTATCTTTGAAGTGCTGAGAGGCTTCTTGTTTTTATTATTGAAGGGGTTTATAACACAGTATGGTCAAAAAAAAAACTCTTATGAAGTTGGACATAAGACACTCACATTTTTAATACATACACCATTATCCAACATCAATAGTGGAACACACTTATCATTTCAGTAGCAAGAAATGTGCAGAAAATTTGCTGCATGCTTTGAATGGGGAAAGTAGCACCACCTCGTGGAGAAATAAAAAATTGAATTTAATGCTAGTAGTCCAACATGAAAATTTAAGAAATGCATTTTTTCATCTTAAGATAAATGTGGGATCAAAAATAGTATTTTCAATGGGGCGTCTTTTGGTCCCAGGAACAAATTCGTTAAGTTAGTTTTAAATCTGACACTGCAGAAACACAATGCAACAAAATCAATGTTGCTGCCAATCACTGACCGAACTTAGGGACTGATAATAACCAAATACACCTTGAATTGTATCTTACGGAAATCATCGACCGAAACAAACTGGCATTTAAAGGGTTACATTTTCAAAAATATTATCAATATTTGATATGTATATTTCAGGCTGAAGTAGCCAACTTGTTTAAAGTGGAAAAGAAATATTACTATAATGTTTCTACAGCCGTTTCTGGGAAGGTGGCGTTTTCTGCTGCTAGGAACACATGAGGAATTTCTCGCATAGCTTAGCCATTTTAAGATAATTTAATTAACAGAGATGAAGGTTCTAAAGTTAACCAAAACCGAATATCCTCTGGAAAATGTAGTTATATTCATTCAACACAGCCAAAATGGCTTAATTAAAAACAGAATGGCTGAAAAATAGCCTAGGAAAATCCATGTATCATTCGTTTATTAAAATAAAGACTTGTTTTCTCAATATTCCTTTACAAAATCAAACGGATAACGACTGGTTTTTCCAATTTCCGCTTTTTTTCCCCAATTACCTTTCTCTATTTGAGCAATAACTGAATCCAAATAACTGAATTTAGAAACAGTAAACATTTAACATTTTATCGACCAAACATGAAAATAAATCACAGGTTAATGAAAATAGAAATTTGTTGCAGCCCCATTTAAACCAATGACTTAACTGCTGTATATGTAACCAGACAAAACGGCTGCTAATTCAGATAACTGGTTGTCAATGAGGCACAGCTTGAATATTGAGGTAAGACTAATTTTGAGCTAAGCTTGAGCACATAATTCAGCAAACAGAGTCACCATTAAGATAATTTGACAAAAGTTACTCACAATTCTGGACGGGCCACCAATCTGGACCAGGTCGAACACGCCATCCTGGAGCGCCTTGCTGCGTTTTTATACAGGTGCTGATGCACCACGCGGCCACCTTTTCGGCGTCTGACGTCACGCCGCGGTGGTTTTCTCTTCTCTTCTTTTTTTTAAAGTTCCCTATTTTTTAAGGTTTCATTGCGGTTGGTTGGTGCATTATCGCCACAAGTTCGCTCCTTCCGGAACAGTTTCAGTAGTTAAGCAGCGACACTTCTTTCACGTCTTTTTTTCGTTCCACGGCTCGTGCAGCTTCTCTTCAAAGTAACAGCAGGGAACTGTTGGCGAGAGGAGAAGGAAGAAGAAGAGGAAATCGGCTGATTAAAAACACCTGCGTAAAAACTAGCAGGTGTGTTGGGTCACCAATCAATCAGTCTCCACTTTATTGAAGAGGGTTTAGCTGCAGACCTGCAGACCACTACGTGACACACCCACTCAACTCTGATTGGGTCACAGAAGAGACTGCGTCTGAAACGTGATGACGTTTACGCTAAGAAGAAGGACAAAGAGGGAACCGAGAGTTTAAAAACAACACGTGTTATACTTACACAGTGACAGAGGAAAAGGTAAGAATGGATAAAGAACGCATTTTAATACTGAACACTGTATGAATACACTGGAGACCATCCCTACAGCAAGATTTCCTCACTGTCCAACACAATCTTAAATCTTAATCATTGATTTATGTCCCTGCATCTGCACTCCATCTCCCTGGACAAAGACAAAGACATGTACACATGTGGAACTGAGTTTGACTCCAGGTTAACTGGATAGTTTAGGAAACTGTTAATCCAATTTTCACAACAATTTACATCCCATAATATGTGAGTGTCATTAATGACTTCATCATTTTGTCTTATCAGCAAGATAACTCAGCTTCAGGGTCACATGTCCAAGGAAGCAAGGCTCAAACTGGAAAGCCTTAGAGAGTGAGGACTTTGTCAGGCGCATGTAATCCCTGACAACCTTTTGAAAAATGTAAATAGTTAATTGTCTGCTATGCATACAAATAAATATAATATATCATTCATTACTTGTATTCATTACATGGATTTGAAAGTTATACAACTTTCTGTGCAGAATCAAGGGTTTCAGGGCTTTTTGTTTTAATTTCATCAAAATACCTACTGATGTCCAACTGGCTGGGTTTGATTCTACTTAATATCTGTCCACTAACACCTGGACCACACCAGCACAAAATTAACTTTTTCAGGTTAAAAACATGATCAAGTAGACTTTTATTAGTTCTGTATGAAAATATTCAATTTTGAAAACAGTGCCCCCTGGTGATGGCAGACAATATGACATTTGGTATTTGAACTATCAACTCCTACAGCTTTTGGGCAATCACCTTCAAACTTGGTGAGGTCACTTTGGACAAGTTGACGAACTTAAGTTGCTGAAAGTTTGTTTTAAACGTTGACGTGGGCACACGGAGACTTGCACGCCCTGGAGCTCGAACCCATTCAGAACCGCTTGTGATACTGGTTTAAAATTGTATTTAGACCGTCTCATTAAAGCTGTTGTAACTTTTTATGCATGTCCATTTCATTCAAAGCGATGTTCCTCAGTACAGAAGTGCTTATCTGTGGAGACACCGGGAGTTGAAATGGTTTCAGCTGTACGTTCTACTTAAAGAACTCTTAGTTTAAGTTGAGACATTTAAAAAATAAAAATTAAGAAATAAAGGACTATGACTTGATTCATGAAACACTGACTTCTCTTTATTTTGAAACATTTCTGTGCACACTTTTCAGATTCTGTTACATGTTCACATTCTTGGAATGTAACACAACAGCAAAATATAAATATAAGCCTATTTACAGCCACCTGTACTTTAAATGTTCCCCATAGAAAAATCACATTTTGTTCAGTCAGGAAAAGGACTTGATGTGTTGATACTGAAGATAGGAAGGTCAACTGTTAAGGAACAAAGCAGACTTTGAACAGAAGGATACTGAGCTGGACAACGCAATGATGGGATTGAGATACAAAAATAGACTTAACTGAGATCAAAGACAGTGGAGCGAGACTGTGTGGCGGCACCTGGGAAAATTTGTGATGTCACTAAGTTACGCAATACTGCCTCTACATCTCGGAGGTATTTATCAAATTGAACAAAAGTCAATAACTCTGTAAAAATGGTAAAAACTGCACCACCACTTACAGATTCTAAATTAAATGAATTTGCCAGCCTTTGTCAATGATCACCAATACAAATATACAATATATAAAAGTGTATAGGCAGTTTGATCATAAATAATACTATAAACAAACAGTTTCGAAGAGCTCAATTGATAGGGGCTTTTTCATGTTGCATACCCAATGATCCTGAAAAGAACCCAGTAGTGTCCACAACGCTGAAAACACTGGGGATGAATAACATGTAGCTGCAGCTCTGCACTGTCTAAAAAGAGTTTTGAACATTCAAGTCTGTGTTCTTAAAATTTTTGGAATTGACGATGCAGCACATTTTCAGTGGAAGAGAAAAAACTGAATGGAAATAAGAGACTACATGGGAAACATGGGTTAATTTAACCTAAACTCTTCTTGCTTTGTTTGTCTGCTCTGAAGCCTTCAATAAATAACAAACCAAAGGTGACATTGATCACTGTACAAAACTGTAACTTCTCCAACCCCTGCTGCTGAGCTGTGGACCTTATAAACACACACAAGGTGAAAAACAGGCAGACTTCCAGCTGATAACACGGGACAATGTTGGTTGGACCAAACCTCAACAGGACAACATGCAATTTGTGTTCCAGTACCACGTAAGTGCTGTTTGGCCACTTCACCTGCTCTTAGCTCTGATTGATAACAAACACATCTAGGAACACAGCCTTGGATTTTCAGACTGTAAAACAAATACTCAAGTCTTGGCATTTCTAAAAAAGGAGATAAAAAAAAAAATGCTAGTTCAATGTTACACTACACCTGATTAAGTCTCTGGCAAATTTAATGAGTACTGGTATCCAACTGTACAGGTTTTTGATACTTTACTCTTTGAATTAACAAGAAAGCCTCAGTTTCACTCCACCTCTTACACCGTTTTGGGTTGCAGGACTAACAGCCTATTTTGAAATGATAATCCATTTTGTGTCTGTACCATCAAAAGTTTGGTACCCAACCCTACTTACAGTCTGCTTGCATTGAGGAGTTTTTGTCTTTGGGGATATCTCGGCAAGTGACTTAATTTCAGCTATTGCCAGTGCTACTTGTGTTTACAAAGATTTAGAAACAATAAAAACGGGAAATACGAACAAGTGAAGTTGGAAGAGAAGGGTTAGAAAAGAGGAAGTTAATGAATGATGTAGAGGCACAGTGTGAACTTTAGAAAAGAATAAGAGCTTTAACACACAAGTCTACAAGTTATATGAGCTTCAAGTGGAGTCCAATTCAACCCTGCCTTAGTTTGTGTTGCCTTCTTGTTTTTCATTTTAGATATGATCGGCTCAACACTCCCTATCATAGTCCACACAGACAATCAAACTCATCAGAGCAGACTGCTGAGGAGGGAGGAAAAGCAACTTGTGACATACAAACATACTACAGGATGGGGCTGTGGTTACTAGGCTGTGCTGGCAGATGAGAAGTCCCCTTAAAGGAGAAAATGTTCGAGAGGTCCATCGGTTCATGGCAGTTGTAGGAAGCAGCAGCGGGGTAGGCCGTTATCATTTGCCTGCAACAGCTGCTGCCATGGGAGCACGCATCGTACCACGAGCAGTCGCTGCCAGCTCCTCGATTTCTGTGTTTAATCGCATGATGACCCACTCCATGGCCTCCCGACCCTGAAACAGACAAATGAGGCATTAGTGAACGATAGTGTTCACTGACAGGTTTATTGACAAGTCAAACTGTCATATTGAAGTCACCTTGCCAGCGTTAACAGAGATGGTCTTGGCCATGAGACCCTCAAGGTAGCTGCTCAGACTGACACCTTTCACACTGATCAGAGATTCATGTGTCAGCACTGTTCTGAAAAACACAAACAAAAAGGTCACAACAAACCTCCAAAAACATAAAGCATGATGTGGAATTTTATATATAAACAATTACTTTTTTGTAATCTTTCAATCAAAGATGTTTCACAGGAATAGAATTAATAACTATAAAGATATTTACTTTTCCGGATTCTGTGGATGTGGCTTATAGGTCAACTTCTCGTCCACAGATATCAGGTTAGTGAATGTGATCTGGGTAGACAGAATAAAATCGCCATTGGACTTAAAATAAAACAAACTGATAAACAATTATCACTATGTGAGTGTCAAACAACAAGAAATCTTATTGAAAGTGTTTTCAATCACATCTCTTCATCAGCACTACTCACATTTGTAGATTTTAACTCAAAGGTCTTCTCTTTAGGGTCCACTACTGAATGCTCCTGAACATAAATGCATGTCCTTGTTGCCCCAATGATCTGCAAATAGGACAAAATACAGTCATGAAGGTGCAAAGAGAAAGTATTCACATCATCAGTCACTATACAGCTTCCTTTAAACTCAAGTCATTTTTTTTCCATTCTCAAACCTACAGACTTGGCAATGGCAGGTAGTCCCCACTCTGTGCTGAGCAGTCTGGTGCTGTGTAATCGTCCCTGTGTGTCCACACTTCTGTCTAGAACGTCCACACCAAACACACAGGGGTTCATGGGGTTGGGGTATTTCTGCATTGCTGCCTTTGTCACCGTCTCCCATGGGTGGCTGTCAAAA
>NW_025320820.1:0-40957 GCF_019176455.1 Solea senegalensis | reverse complement strand
GGGTTTTATTTCTAATCTTTTATTTTTTTTCATCGCATATTTATGTGAAGCCCATAATAATAAAAATCATCAGACAGTATACATTTAGATTTTTTGGGGGGATTGTCCTGATGAACACATGGACTTACCCTTTTTGTTAAAACTCCTATTGCTGATTTTAACACACAAGATGGAGTAGACCACAGGGTTTATCCAAAGCTTACTTGTTAAATCAAGCTGCTGCCATATCCTGTACTGTAGAGATTATGCAGGGATTTAATTGATCCCATAACAACATGGCAGATTGATATCATATTCATATCATCACCGTATTAAAGTTTGCGGTTTGCATGTGTAGAATATGAAATGACATTGTAATGAGTCACTTAGGATAAGAGCTGCATTCAACAATGCCAAGGCAGTTGGCACTCTGTTAAAATATGACAGGGTGGATTAGTGGTTTGTACTCTTGCCATCTGCAAAGAGGTCCAGAGTTAAATAGTTGGCTTTTTTGAAAAATATGAATGCCTCTGTCTCTTATGTTTTTGCTCCAAAGTATGCACTCATGTAGACACTGCATGGTTTGAAAAGTGTGCTTATTTGTTGTATTTTCCTCCCCAGAATCACCCAGAATGTATTTTGGTTGTGTTTTTCACAGTGCTTTATCAGAAGAAGAGAAGACATCGTTGCGTGCAGGTCTCATCACAAATTTCAACGAGCCTGTCAATCAGGTTAGTGGTGAAAGAATTTGATGTACTATGAGTAGTAACATGGCAGAAACTCAGTGAATTCCTTTCATGTGATAATTAATAGATTGAAAGCCTTTTGCTTCTTATGTTATATTCCATTATTCATGGTTAACATGTTTCTGTATTATTCATGGTTCACTTTTTGCTGTGTCATTCTCATCACATAAGAGATGATATCAAGCATTAATTCTACTTAAAGCTTTAAATTAGTGTTAAATTAGTGTCACACTAATGCATTATAGTGAATATGGTAAATGGTCTGTATTTATGCATATATAGCGCTTTTCTGACCCCTCAAAGCTGCTTTATTCTACAGTTTCCTAGCGC
This sequence comes from Solea senegalensis, assembly GCF_019176455.1. Taxonomy (NCBI): domain Eukaryota; kingdom Metazoa; phylum Chordata; class Actinopteri; order Pleuronectiformes; family Soleidae; genus Solea; species Solea senegalensis. Next base: position 39,902 of record NW_025320820.1, on the reverse strand, counting down.
AGTGTGTTTTCTATCGCACATCTTTGATAACCATTTACATGCAGCTGGCACAGCCATCAGGAGCAACATGGGGTTAACGTGTCTTGCCCAAGGACACCTTTGCAGTTGGCTTTTTGTTGGACTGATCGGAGATCAGCAGTCATGACCCTTTACTGTAGATGCAGCACTTTCAACATTCATCTTTCTATCTATCTAGATCAGTGGTTCCCAAACTTCACAGTCCCGTTCAGACAATTGACCTCTTAACTCAGAGCCAGTTCTCGTTAAAAGGATAAAACGTTCTTGTTAAAAATGACAAACTCTGGTTTCTTGATTGATTATTGCATGGTGTTTACACCAGGGAGGGATGAGTTTGAAGGTGGAGATGCTCTCTTGCTCTGAGGTTCACAGCCAGAACAGGAACTCTCTCACTCCTCAGTTTCTCAGTCCGTTCCTTTTGTAGCTGGAACGTGTACAGAGTGTCTCCATTAGTATGAGTGAGTTAATGCATTCTGATTATTGTGATCGATCACTGCAGACGTTTACAGTACAATTTTGCGCACTAATTCAGACTACAGCTGCCTGCTGAAAACAGTGTGCCATTGCTGCAGAGAAGTGCTTGTTAAAACGGCGCACAAAGTCCCAGCAGGAAAATACATTTTCCTTAAGCAAAGTAAGTTAGGCTTAGAACATACTGTTGGCACTAAGAGAGCTATATTATACAGAATATAATTTGGAATAATCCCAGTCACACCAGTTCTGTGTTTATGTAATTTTGTTTTTATTGTGCACTGGGAACATTTAAAATAGTGATAGCAGCATCACACACTATCCTATTTTACAGTATGCCAGCACAGTGACTCATGCACATTGAACTAAGTAGATTCTGTGTGCATCAAATAGATAAGCATTTGCATATTTTGTATTTAAATCTCATTACTGATAAATAACATTGTCGGTGTTAAGAGCAAGTATTTCCAATGCTGTGATTGGTTATTGCCAGAGCCACTGAATTTAAATTTATTTTATAGGTTTTAGTGATTGGGCAGTTGATATGTTGTATATTTTGTCAGCAGTTGATATGTTGTATATTTTGCCAAAGATTAAATGGTTAAATTAAAAACAACAATAAAGGTACAGTAAATAAATGTAACAATAAAATGTTGGAAAGGATCATTGAAGGCACCGATATGGGGGGGTTATACTAAAGGGTCAACAAGTTTCTTGATCAGCCATTTATTTTATAGATCTCAGGAAAATGCTGACGCAAACAAATAATTCAGGAATCATACAGAGTGTAATGCATCTGACTGAGGGAACATGTGAGGTGGCCGTGAATGGTAGCCATCCATTCATCCATCCATTTCTTCTACAGCTTCTATGTCCCTGAGGGAAAGCCTTTCAACCTCACGACTGATAGGGTCCATATGGCAAGCAGTAAATATCATTTAAACACCATTTGTCCCTCCAGTCAATAACCGGTGCTTGTCAGAACATAACTCCAGAATGTCCTGTACATGTTGTTTTGGACACTTCCAAGTTTTATAATTCAAGTTCATTTTATGAACTGGTTTACCTTTCTTTGTAAAAAATAAATTACTCTGTTGCAGTATCTGACTTAAGAAATTACTAAATTGAAATAATGGTATTCTCTAAAAATACAAATGCACATGAATTACGTTTTAACAAGACATGCTGGACATGCACTGTGATTTTGAGCTGATTTTTCACTCATGCAACTTTTTTGGGATCAGACTGAATTTCAGATAAATCCTGCATCGCGTACTATACATGTGGTAACGAGGACTGATTAACCCCTCACAACCAGACTCCTGATTGTCAATTGTATAGCCGGATGAAAATCAAACCTGTTTGAAAATCATTTGTTTCTGACTTATTTTAAGACACTTTTAAATGCTGTTAAGTGACCCTGGAACTTGTGATATTGTCTACCTAATGTGTCCTGTGGCATTACCTTCTGCTGTGGTTATTCTGTGCCTCTGGTATTTTTTTATCCATGTGACTTTCTTGTTTCTTTTGTTTTTTTCCAAACAGATAGCCACCCAGATTGCAGTACTCATAGCCAAGGTGGCCCGTCTGGACTGCCCCAGGCAATGGCCAGAGCTTATCCCCATTCTGCTGGAGTCTGTGAAGGGTCAAGATGGCCTGCAGCAGCACAGAGCACTGCTAACCTTCTATCATGTTACCAAAACACTAGCATCGAAACGTCTGGCACAAGACAGGCGACTTTTTCAGGATGTAAGTTGACAGTTTTGGCTATTTTTCAATATTTTTTTATTCACTAGTCTTTGTCATTGTTAGTGATTCAGTATCCTGCTTTGCTTTTTTGTGTTTGAGAAGTAGCTTTGTGGACCTGAACACAAGGTGTTTGTAGGTCAACATATAAAGAAACATAACCAACTTTGTAGTTTGCTCTCTGGTGTCCTCTTTCTTTCCTTGTAATATTGTTCTTTTTGTGTTTAATTTTTACCCTGTAAATATTTGTAGATGAGAAGTAGGTAGTAGTAAGTAGCAAGTCTTTGATGTTGCAGGTGTTCTAATTTTATAATTTGCCTCTAGGAGATGCTGTTTAGCTATGGAAGAAATATAGCAGCCATATTTTCTGTGCATACATTTGTGGCTGTTTTCATGCATTACTCCAGCATGATTGACGTGTTTGGGAATAGATTTGCCCTTGTTGCAGGTTGTATGTGAGAGAAACTGTGTAAATTAATGTTTCATTCGAAGAGGCAGGTTTTAAAGAACATTGGACTTAAACAGAGAGAGTCAGAATGAGAAGTTTTAGGATAACAAAATTATCAAATCAGGAGAAACAGTGACAGAGACAGATCAGTGGACATCAGTGGCAGTAACTGAGACCAAATAGTTGGACATCATGCAGAGGCACACACTGTGCCAAAATGTGTGCCCTACGGCAAAACAAGGAACACAGGCAGACTGAGCCCCATTAAACAGTGTGGGTTTTTAAATGACGCACTGATGACTTTGAAGCTAAATGGTCTGTGCAATTCGCTCTCTCGCTCCTTTCATGACATAGCTGGCTTTGTGGACACTGCGTGTGCACACTATAGACCAAACCTTCTATATGGGGCCCACTTTTTAAAGATGGCGAATTATTGTGACCCAAAGCCCAATATAGATCTTGACAAGAGCCAATTTATATAAAAACAACCCCATATAACCTTAAAGGCGACATTGAATGCATGTATCACACATATATGTTAGTTATGGAGGTCTACTTACATATATTAACTTGTGTTCATGGTTATAAACCTACTAGTCGCTGCAAACGAGCCGATCAAAATATCTCCTCACTGACGCTCTTGTCAGCCACATTGTCCCACTGTCCTGTGATTGGCCAGGTACCTGGAAGTGTACGTAATAGATAGGCCAGCTCTCAGATACACAGCTCCCTCTCTGGCACGGTGGGTGCTCTGCATCTCAGCAGCTACAACGAGAGTAGTTCTTCTTCTGCGGTTGAATTTACGCAACCGGATGTGCCCGCACCAGGAGGCACTACAGTGGTGAGAGGAGTGGTGAGGATTTCTGATGACGACATCAAATTAAGGAAGTGCCGATCCGCTTCGCAGAGCCCAGGAAAACAATAAAACCCTATTTTCTCAACAGTGGCTGAACTGTTGTTCTGAAACTTTAGGGTTTCATAAATGAGGTAATGATGCAGATACACACACACAAACGCAGCGTTAATTGGAGTTTCCGGTCTATGTCGCCTTTAACTAAAAGTTTGGGAAAATTCAACAAATTTGATTAGGGACACCAAAAACCCCATCTGTTGATCCCAACCCAGGCTTTGAGAGCTGGGTTGGGATCTTTTTTTGAAGAGGTGACACTATCAGAATAATGCAACACTGTTAATTCTGATGGCATACTACATCCTTTGAGTCCTCACTGATTTAATTTGGGTTATTTGATTTCACCCCTGCACCTGTAAATACTGTCTCTTGTGGTACGACTCAGTCACCATCTCAAACAGCACACCTTATTAGATCTTGGGCTGAACAGTAGCGGGGGAAGCCAATTATGACCCTACACAACCTTCATTGTTTTCATTACCTAGGTGAGACTTTTAAACTATTAAGCAAGGAAGACTGTAATTATATAGTGGGTTGTACTTCCTTGTTTCCCCGGACATAACCAATGCTGTTTTTTCACAGAAATACATGCCTTCTAAACTCACCTGTTGACCTTCCCAGTTGGTGTTGTTTTGTTTCAGTCTATTTATTTCTGACATGAGGTTTGCAGTGCAAGTACTGAAATTGTCCTCCATGGAGTGTTTGCACTTCTCTGGTCCTTGTTTATGTGTTTGAGCACACTGACTGCATCATGTATGTTGATGAGGCACTGTAAATAACACATGATATTCTTTACTGGTCCACTTCAGTTGTGACATCCTAAACTTCGCCTAAGGCAGTGCCTAAATAGAGCATGAAATAAAAATGGAAGGAGGGAGTAATACATATTTGAGGTGTGCATGTGTAGGGGAAGAAGTGATTGAAAAGGCTGCTGGTGACAGGTCATGTATAAGAAAGTTATGGAGATAATGTAAAGATAAATGTGGGGTTGTGTTCAAAGAGATCAGGATGAGATTGGGACATTTAAGTGATCTATGTCCCTCAACTTTTAGAAATGTAATTTAAGAAAAGAAAGGGAGGAAGTTAGAACTCTACAAATTGGACAGGTTCACTGCCAAGTGTGCATGTAAGTAGTTCTTCATAGATCTAACAGAAATCCTAAACAATAATTAATTGCAGTCCTGTTTTTGTTTTATATTTATGATATATGTGTACATGTGAAGGAATTTGAGCTGAAGGAAATAGTTTGAAAAATAGGTAACAATTATTACAAAAACAATTCTCAATATTGCTGTACTTACTTCTAACAAAAGTTAAAGGTGAATGTGAAGGTTCTCAAATAAATAAAAAATAAGTATAATGATAAAATGGCGACAGACATGCACGCAACGGAATCCCATTTCGGTTCCACTCTGAAAAATATATGCATGTACTGAAAATTAATTTGAGTTGTCTTTTGAAATATTTAATTTAAAGTCATAGTATTATTTTTCCAAAAAGCAAGTAAACAATAAAATTAATAACTGCCCTGTAGCACAGATGGTCTTGTTTTCCCATCCTTTTTCATTTTTATATTTTCTGTAAATTTATGTTGTGAAAGACTCTGGTGGCAACGTTGAAGGAGGCTCTGTCTGCCTGGTTGCATTCTTGAAGTCCAGCGCAGATTTACCTTTTATTCTTATATTTATCCCATGGACTTTAGATCTTCTCGACATAACCCCATTCATTAAACAAGTGCCAACCTCTCAAAACACAACACAGACACACTCAATTCTCTATATTCTCCTTTGGGGAATAAGCACTATTTCTATTTTTAACTTCCTGCACATGTCGAGACAGCCAGTCATGAGCACTGTTAGATCCCGGTCAAAACAGCATGCTGATGAGATTAACTTTTTAGGTATGGAAATTTGGTGTAAAACGGCATCATCTTTCGGTATAAGGTAATACAGAGAAAGTTCAATGCAACGGGATTGAAATTCGATACCCAGTCCTAGTTTTCAGTCCAAGCTGTCAGACCACTGCAATGAAGCTATTTGATGGTGATGTAATCTATTGTCAGTGGACTACAGTGTTTGAAGTGAAGGGTACTTTTTTTTTTTTAAAGCTCTTATTATGTTTCATAATCCATTTCAGTGCCGTGTGGTTGTGCCTTCTGGGTTGTAAAATGAATTGCAGTCTGGGCCAGCCATTGAAAAGCTCTACCTTTCGTGATGTTGTCCTTTTACAGTGGTTTAAAAAAAGTGAGCTGATTTGTGTATGATACCAAAAGAAGGCGTAATTGGTTGCCTTGTCAAAATATTGGTTGTTTTTTCATAGCTCCCTCAAAGTAATGCTAATATCAACACAACCAGAACATATGTGTGTGTAGAACGATAGTCGGGAGAAATGTATATTCCATTGGTTCAGGGTATATCTGTCGTATGTTCACACATATAACATAATGATCTGATGCAGCTCCGTGTTTTGCTCTTATGTGGAGGAAACAGAAGTTTTCCTGCATTAACAGATGAGTGAGTTTCCTTGTTGATTGTTGTCTTGTCTTCTCCTTCAGTAATTCTTGATGCAGCGCTGCCTCAGGCGAGGAGGGGAATATGTTATTCAAGAGGTTTGTTTTGTTTCACTAAAGTGCAGTGTGAAGGCCAACTCGGACTGAATGTTGCAACCCCCAATTGAGTTCCCAATCGTACCGAGTCTAACGCACTATTAGGTGTGAATATGACCTTATTGTCCTCATCAGTCTTCTTCAGACTTGTAGATTAATTTGCTCCAGGGCAAAGTTGGACCAGTGAGTTAGTCCAACACAAGCTGTTATAAACATGTTTTCAATAACAGGACAAAAGTTGTTGTAGAGGTTATTTAAAGCAGCTTGTGTTGGTTGAGCTATAATTACACTCTGTGGTTGGATGATGACTGTAATTTTATTCTGCAAGTGACAGTTATGAAATGCATTGAAGTCCATTTTGTTTTATATACTAATTCATATGTTCAGTATGGTCAATATTGAGAAAAGGCAAAAGCCAATATAAGAATTTACTGTGATTCATCACTTTTATGTTTCATATGCTGGATAGTTTGGGATCTGAGGTATGGTAAGTGGCGATCCCCAGAGAAATCTTTCCAAAGAAGAATCTTGCCAGCTCTGCAGTTTTCTATAAAGAATCTATCAAAGTGTGCTGTGCTGTCAAAGCAGGGATTTCTCTTTTCGCAGTCATATGTCACCAATGTAACCACTGGTTCCTACCTGACACATCAGTCTTACCCACTGCATTTTGTGTTGATGACTTTTCTTGCAATTCTGAAACTTTTCAGACTAAATGAAGACTATCTCGGAGTGTAGTTGCATTAAGATTGAGCAACTGTGTTTGAGATGTGTAGTCACATTTTCTGTTTGTATCCTTTTATGAACAAAGCTCATTACTGTTTCTTTTCAGGTTTATTATATTCTCTGAGCTACTGGACCAGAGTATATGTGACATGGCTGATGGAACTGAGCGTACTTTTGTCTGCCTCCTTTAATGATCTTGTTTTCCTCTCTGCAGGAGAATGCCTAAAAAAAGAATTTTTTGGGTGTAAATAATTATATGGCAGTGACTGTAATATTATGTTCATTCAGGGCTATATTAGACCCATAATTCAGAGGTCACTCTGTGTTTTTTACTATGAGTGTATTATGGGCACAGTATTCTCTCAGTCATCTATGTAACTTGCAGAGGTGACATTTGCGTTTACACTTGGTGTGCCTAAACATCTGTGATTAAGGCTTTCACCAAAATGAACTTGTGTGGCTTTTGCTGAATGCGAACTGTGATCCAAGGTAGTTTTATTCGTTTGTGATTGACTCTACTCTTGGTGTATGTTGGCAGCTGGCGTCTGGCATCTACAGCTTTGCCTGCTCCCTGTGGAGTCATCACACCGACTGCTTCCTCCAGCAGATCTATGCCAGAGATGAGGCTGCAGCACTTGGCTCACTAGAGAGGACACTGCTCTCTCTTAAAGGTAGTAACATGCAGACACGCAAACACACACATGGCCATACAGGCAACACACACACACATCACAACTGCAATCTCATGCTAAATCAAGGTGCAGTGATCTACAAAGTAATTTTTACGTTATGGCCCTGAATAACCGATAACACTATTATATGGTTGGATCATATGTTATTATTGTTCAGAATTGAGGTCTGCTATGGAATTGATAAAAGAAAATATTATCTTATCTCTCACTCAATATAACTATGAATTAATTTGTATTTCAAAGTAATAATAAATCATTATAATCCATTGTTAATCCAATTTAACAACCCCTACCTTTTTGTAATATTCTTAACTGTTTTTTTTTTTAAATGTCAAGGACACTGCAAAGAGATGTAAAGAGAAAAAAAACAGTCCATATCACCCAAACATCAACATTTTTTCCTGTCTTTCCTTTTCAGTGCTTCGTAAGTTGACTGTCCATGGATTTCAAGAGCCACAAGAAAATATGGAAGTGATGGTGAGTTATTTCGCCTCCGGCTACAAAAGGATTGCTTGTACTTTGTTGATGATTGAAAGGGCCCTACGCCTTGTGTTGGTTCAAAGAGTCTTCTGTGTAAGATTTTCAAATCCATGAAACTGTTTAATCAAGTGAGACTTTTTTCAGATTAAAATAAAATCCTAAATGTGTGTCTGAGCCATGAGGAAACATTTCAGCAATAGAAACCTGTGTGCTTGTGTTGGGTATTGAAAATAGGTTGCACCCTTGCACTTACAGTGTCTTGTGTTAACAGTATGTCTTATAGTGCACACACTGTGTTGTCACCCTCGTAACCCTGCAGTGGAAGAGGGAAATGCATTCGGAGAGCTCCAACACATTTAGTATCAACTTAGCCACCGGGAGAGTGCTTGACTCCTTGTGTTTCCTCAAGTATTAAACACAGGTAGTTATAGTTAATATGTAATATTTCTGCAATAACATATTTAAATATGACAAGACTAGATTTTTTGTGTAGCCAAAATATTAGCCAGCATATTTTCGCCACCTCTTAATTCTAAAGAAATTCATATTTCCATTGAAGGTCAGGGACGTCTAATTGCCTTTTAATTGCGGTGCTTGTCCTTGTAAACGTTTTGGTGGGGGAAAAAAGAATGAAAACTGGGAACAGAAACACTTCATTGCTTTTTAAATTTGAAAAGAGTACAGGATGTATTGGGTTTGTGACACATACGGCAGATAAAGACATTTACCTGCTGTTGCCAGTGTTGCAGCAGTGTTATACTTTTTGGAAAAACATTTGTGTGCAACTTGAAAAAAAAAAGTCACTTAATCAGGAACTGAGCTGAAGCTCACAATCCCATTCTTCTTCCCGTGTCCTAGAGATAATCAAACTAGAATGATTGATCGTATTCACTCTATTCACAATAATGGTCATTTTATTTTATCTATAACCGTCATTGAAACTGTAAAACCTCAAGATCTTAGTTCTGTGAACAATAAATCCATGAGATACAATCTATTTCACAAGAAATACATTTTTTATATTCGATGCAAAAGTTAAATCTTGTTCCCAGCCCTAACCAATGGTCAAGGAAACTGTTTTACTAATCGCATATCAAATATTAAACACATGGTTTAAGCTTAAAAATGGGACCTGCTTGCTTTTTTCCCCACATCACTGCAAAACTGATCAGGATTTATTTTTCTTGTTTTAACTAGATTTAAGTCACTGAAGCAATAGTGCTTGGTATAAGTTGAGTTGTTTTTTTCAGTGTTGACAAGACTGAATTAAGCTCAAATAAAACAAGAGTTGTTGAATGAAAATAAACGTGATTTGTCAAAAATGTAATTGTTCAACGTCAGTACAGTATTAATTAGTATTAATTAGTAAGTTGCTTCTGTGTTACCTACGTCTGTCTTTGTTCTTCTCCCACAGTGTTTGTTCTTATTACTTTTCTTTTCCTTGTCTCGTAGAACAGAGATGACAGAGACACTTTATGGCAGAAAGAAATCAATACTCTAATATTCCACTAATGAGACAACTTTTTGCTTGCAGGCTGAGGGCTTGATGGTTAAGACATTCACATTAAAATGTAATTTGCTTTGAGCTGCGGCTTGTTATTCCAGCTCAGTGAGTAGATGTGGTGGTTTAGAGTTAATATTTCATGTTAAGATGTAAAAGCTGTTAATATCTCGGGCTCACTACTTGCAGCCTTTGCTGATTGATACCATTTTTCATGCTTGTTATTATTCAGTTAATGCTGAGTTGAGACAAAAAATATGCTCAGTGTGAAACCATAGCCTTTCACAACACTCAGGCCATTGTTCCTAATATTTTAAAATGAAAATATGTTTTTGTGTGTGTATTTATTTCACAGCAGGGAGTAAAATCTTTTCAACAAGACTAAGATTATGACAGTTTTGTGTCCTTGTTTCTTGTACAGAAACAAATCGGTGACCTCATGTCGTCATGCAACAGCATCCAGTTGCTCGCTGATCTCCGAGTGACTTTATAGCTTACTTCATTTGTTTTGTTTTTATTCCTGTTGTCTCTTTTACATCTTTGCACAGTGGAGTCTCACAGCCTCAAGATATGTTATTTTTCTGTTTGCCGAAATGGACAGATTTTCAGTTAAATTTGTGTGTCTGACAGTCAGGTTTTATGATGGTGATGAGAGTGAAAGAGAGTTCATTTTTGTAAAGAGAACAGGTGAGCTAACTAAAACAGGGAAAATAGTGATGTCTGATAACAAAATTATCCATTTGCTACATTGCCACAGTTTATAGAAGCGGCTGGCAAGGCATTTATTGTAATGAGTCATGAAATTACCATGATATGTCATGATCGACTACAGAGACTTGTTAATTTGAGATAATAATTTCACTGATCACAGTTTATTCACAAATTAATTAATTAATTTACAGCTTGCAAAGTCAGTTTATATGTGGTCAAGGAGTATTAATTTAGTTCCTCCCAGATCCATCTTTCCGTTCTTGTGGGATTGGACTTTTTTTCCTCTGTATCCAAATGCATAGTGTTTTAGTCTCTTCTGTAGTGGATATAGTAGAAAAATAATAGTTGGAGAGGGCACAAGCATAGATGTCAAGGAGGTAGCAGCCTGTTCAGCCTACTGTTTAGTCATTAGTCATAGCCGGGATCTTGGCGTGTTCGGCGGTAATCCGATAATTCATTTTAAAGCCAAAACAGGCCGGATATCATGGATAATACGGATATCGTGCCAAAGAAATGGTGCATTCCTAAAATGCCACCCACTGCTCTTTTCTTGGATCCCTTTTCCGATCCAACAAACATGCTCACCAGTTTTCATCATTTAAGTAACATCTCAATTCATATTACTTGCATTCATTTACTTTTTAAAACATAGCCTTGTGTATTGTCACTGCTATGAGCCTCACTCCCTCTTTTGCGGTCAAACCTGTTGCATTATTAACTGATTCAGCTGAAAGAAAACGTGTCATTTCTAATTTCCTGCATGTTCTATGCAGGTATTTTCCTTCTATTTTATGCTACTCACCTTGCCTCCTCTTTCTGTAAATGTCCTACAATCATCTTTAGAAATATCTGCCGCAAACCTTGTCACTCAGCCTCCCACCCAGTTTCTTGTCCTTAGTGACCCGCTCATTCTCCACTCACTGTTTTCACGCTGTAGATGTTGGCTGAGCTGTCTCAACAGATTGTCTTTGTTTATCATTTAATTTCCTATGCTAAGCCACAGCTACACAATGATACAGAAAACGGACTCAATTTCATAATGTATAACTGGCATTTTTATACCCCTGAATACAATGACAAACATGTACGTGTGCCTCCTACTGATGCACCCATACACATCACACTGAACCTATCTCCTCTGCTTTTGGATAATACTGATGAAGCAATCACCAGGGATTCAACTGCTATAATGTCACAGTGATTAAACTTTGTCTCACCCTTTTTGTTTTCAGGGTTTCCTGAATGCAGTGTTTGAAAGGCTAAAACAATTCTTGGAATGCTGTGAGTACTTGTCTCTTTCTCTTTCTTCAATCTCTGATCCAAGGCTTTAGTAAACAGTCTCAGTTACAGGAGCTCGATGCATGCTGAAGGTTGCTATTTAAAAGTCTTAAGATCCTCCATGATATGCAAATTCCAGATCTCATAATGGCATTCCTAACATCTTCCTTTAACAGGAATTTTAAAACCACTTAAGATGTTTTATTAATCTTTTTATGAGCTGTATACTGTCCTTTTAATTTCGGATGCAATCTTCTTCTGTATTTACACACAGAGCTAACTGGAGGGATGTGTTAGTTGTTAACTTGAGGAAATAAAGGCTTGACAAGTAGACTGCAATTTGACAAAAATATTTTGATTACCCTTTTTGGTAACCATCCTGAATGGCCAGGCCTCTTACAGATAATTTGGAGTGGAGCCTACTTGAGTAGCTTGTGAGCTCACCGTTAAATACAAATGGCTATGGTATGCAATAAAATAAAAATGCAAAGTCATTTTGTAAATTAGATCAGTTAAATTACGTAAAAACTCTTATTTTGATGAAATTTCGCATGTCAGATTACACCTTGTGACCAAGTTTCTTATTTTTCTTTCATAATCGGTTAATTCTTCCTTCCCCTGTTTGTCTCTGGAGTGTGTCTATTGCTCACTGACTGGACAAAGTGTTCAGTTAGTTCACTGACATGATTGGCTGAGTGGTGTCTTGGTCTGCATTTCCTCTGGTGGCATAAAGGTTTGAACAGTTGGGCCAGTTAAAATACCACAGCTCTGTAGTGTCTCTCTCTGGATGCAGACCTTCTGGTCTATGCTACGTTGGCCCACCGTCACTGTGTGATCTCGCGATCAATGATCCTTTTTCCTTTTCCATATAGGTTTGTCATAATAATGCTCAGTGAGTGAGATAAATCTCAGACACCGCTCCATGAGCTGTCATAGTGGCAGATGTTAGCAAAAAAAATCATTTGAGATATCAGCAGCAGCTATCACTTCCAATATTTATTCTGCTGATGGCATCGGCGACAGTGTCAGGGTCCTGTTGGTATTTGGACCGGACAGATAGGGGAAACAGAGAGGCAGGTCACTGTCGGTCTGCAGAGAAATATCAGCTCTGCACAGTCTGATAAGGTCAGCTTTATAAACTGGTGTTTTTGGGACAGTCCTTGTGTCCTGTTCTGATGTCTGGCTCCCACTGCTAGATGTTTATCCTCCATCCAAGGTCACATGTCTATTTCTGCAAGTCACTACATTGTTGACAGCTTTTTTGCTCTGCTTAATGTGTAAGAAATAAGACCCCTCTTGTATCTGTGCTAGATTTTCACTTTCTATTGTTCGGTTTTCCTTATGTATCTCTGCCTATGAATTTTATTTGTGTGTTTCAAATCTGCGCCGTCAGTTTGCTTTACATCACCGTCATGCAAAAGTAAAAAAACATATCTGTACAATATGTTAGTAGCAAGACAAAAACAATTTTTTTTATTGCTTACATACTCCAAGAGTTGCTGAGATAAATTTGTGTATAATTGGAAACTTTGGCCTTTCTCAAGTGACTAATTGTCTTTGCGGTTTTAAAAATGTGTATTTTTATGGAGCCAACATTTACATTAGAGAGTGTCATAGTCATTTTTGAAAAGCTTTTATTACCCCACTTTATTATATATTGCAAAAATTGTAATGGGCCCATGTGACTGTCCCAAGGAAGTAGGATATAATGGACATTTGGCCTTGAAGGAGAAAAAGTTTCCTGCAGTAAATAAATTCATGATGCAAGAGTTCCAATTAAACACACATTTTTGAAGATTTTCTCCTTCCTGTTTAGCAAAGATGAGCTCAGGCATCAGTCAAAGCAATTTTTTCATCGAATGCTCCCCGTCATACATCATATGCTTCCGATGAATAATTTGTGACTCTTTTGAGGTCTGATCATCAAAAATGAATGCACCTTTTTATTACAAATAATCAAACCATGGCTCCGTGGCTTATACTAATTTTCTGTTTTAGTCAGGTTACACTTGTAGGTTCAAGAGACTATTCAAATTATTCACACACACTCACAATAGACATACTGTTTAATCATCCATTTATTCAAGTGACACTTTCACAATATAAAAAAAGAAATGGCTTTTTACACCTCTTTTTATATTAATGTGTTGAAATAATTGCTGTATGAACACGGAAAAATAAGGGAAAATATAATATATTATTTATAAATATAAATAAATAAGTAAAAAATACCCATATTTTTGAAAATAAATTTCTCCTACTTAGGAACCGTATTAATCCCAGAGTTATTCAATCCCCTGGTTATCTAGTGAATCGAAAACTTGCTGTTTAACCCTTAGAATGTATGTCTAACCTTTGTAATGGAATGCCAGATAACATCTGTTTTGTCCACTGCGTCACACTTGGTTTGTAAATGTTTTTCCATAACAATGCGTTACACTTTTTTGCCAAAGCAAGCTGAGATCTATAAAAGCTTGTTCCTTTTTTAACTATGATCATGCTTCTCTGGACACAAGCCTAATGGAAAAACGTTGGGGATCGAATAAACACTTAACTCCTCCAATAAAGTTTAATGACTCTTCATTGCTAAATACAGTGATTTTTATCCCCCTATAGTTTTATTACATTTTGTAATTATGTCTGGGATGTTTTCTTATAGTGATGCTGATATGCTGGTGTCCAATCCACATTTATCAGTATACAGTCGAAGCTGTCTTTTTGTATATATACATGTCTTTTGTAGTATGTACTGTATATTGCACATTATGATATTGTAGTGATAATACATGTTTGATATATTGTCCAGCCCTAATTTACAAACCGAATTATTTATATTTTGGACTGTCTTTGCCAAATCATGATGCCTGATGATGTTTTGTTATTAGCATCCTGCTTCTAATTAAAATGGTGTGTGTTTTCTTTTTCTGTTCTAGGCCGACAAGTTGGTCCGGATAGTACTTGCAGAGAAAAACTGGAGAAAACTATCATACTGTACACAAAAGTTGTGAGTGAAATGTTTGTATGTAATAATGCACCACAAACATGTTTTTCATTATTAATCAACAGGTTGTATATATCTTTGTAAAGAAACAACAGACTAATTTTGTTCTTCTGCTTTTCTTTTCTGTCATTCCTTCCTTCTATGTAGTTGTTGGACTTTTTGGAGTATCATCCATGTGCATTCCTACCCCTAATCCAGTGCTCCCTGGAATTTGCCGTCAGCTATGTGTTCACACCTGCAGGGGAGGGAGTGACCTTTGAACGCTTCATTGTTCAGTGCATGAATCTCATCAAGATGATTGTTAAGAATGATGCCTACAAACCTTCAAAGAACATGGAAGGTAGGTCACAAGGTCTTCGACATATTGGGGTGCTGAAGGGTGGAGAATAAAGGATTAATGAAGTGATAATACAAGGGACGAAAAACATGGTAGATGAGTGAAGCATGAGGAAAAATTGAAATGAAAGTAGGACTGCAAAAGGAATTTCAGGTGACTCCCAGTCTAAAAGAAAATGCCACGAGCTCTTCAAAGTTGTTCTCTGAGAGGGTTTGGAAAAGCACAGTGCTGTAATGCCATCAACGTCACTCGCCCTGGCTCATGTTTATTTCAAGCTGCAAGAGGCCTCTAGTGCTTCATTAGTCATAGAGCACAAAGCTCAGTCTTTGTTCTGCAAGGCACTGTGGTATCTTCCTCCGAAGACTGCCCCCATTCCCATTCAATTCCCAACCTAAGGTTTCCATGGAACGTCTCTGGGAATTTGGAATTGTGGAATTTTCCACCCCTTTGCAACCCTAGTTACATTATTGTGTTTCATTATTGTCTCCTAAATCTCTGTTATTTACCATGGCGTGTGCTGCTGACCTCTTGGCCAGGTCACCCTTGGAAAACAGATTCCAATCTCAATTGGTTCCACCTGGTTAAGTAAAGGTTAAATAAATAAATAAATAAATAAATAAATAAATAGAAATATACCAAACAGATGATCTCATACAGAGAAATAGAGGTGTGGCCGTATGCTGATTGTAGAAAGTGGACAAGCATTTCACAAACGTGCGGTATGGAAATAAGCCGTGAATTGGATCAAATTCGCTGGTGCATGTGTCATGAATCTGGCGAGGAGAGAGTAAGAACATTAAGAACATATTAGTGAATGAGGTCTCATGTGTTATCCTGTCTTTTAATGTCTCTCTTTTGGCTCCAATAAATACACTCCAACATAAAAAAGAAAATGGAAAACAGGAAAACCTTTTTCACACAGCTGCATCACTGTGAGTTAAACAGGTAATCATTGTGTTGTGGACTTCTCATCATACACTGCTTGACGTTGTAACCTCTGTACATGTCCTCTACCACTGTCTTCAGATTCGTACCTGGGTCCTGGTCACCCTGTAGCACCACCTGTGGAGTAGGTAAGCAGACTCGGGAGGTGAAGTGTCGCGTCATGCTCTCATTCACCAAGACGGAGGTGGATCTTCCAGAGGAGGAGTGTGGCAAGGACAGACCACAACTGGAGAGGCCCTGCCACCAGGTGCCATGTAGCCAAGCTCCGGGCATTTCTTACACCCAAACGGAGGAACCGTACAGTTGGGACTACAGGGGCTTCACTGCTTGCTCAGTCACATGTGCTGGTGGTAAGGTTTTCTCAAATGAAAGTTGGGAGTTGAAGTTTGGCCATAAGCATAAGCGTTATGTCCAACTGGATCTTGTCTATGTCCTGTGTCCAGGGAAACAGACAGCAGTTGTCAAGTGTGTTAATAGGAAGAAAGGTGACGAGGTGGACGACTCTTTTTGTGATTCATCCAGCAGGCCACCGGTAATGATCCGCATCTGTAACCCTGAGCCATGCCCCCCAAGGTGAGAGCCCACATGGTTACCGAAGCTGGACAAGCAAGCGAGAATCTGAGGGTCAACCCTAATTTTATTAGGAGTTGAACTCGAAACTTTACTACAAGTGAATTAGAATGACCTAGAATGAACTTTTGCACACACACAAATTAGTCATAGTTAATTTCCAACCATCCATCCATTTTGTTTACCGCTTTATCCGCCAATCTCAGCTGACATAGGGTGATAGGCGGGGTACACCCTGGACAGATCGCCTGTCCATCACAGGGACAGAGAGAGAAACTATGGGCTGCCGCGAGACATGACACCTCAGAGTAATACAGCAATGTGTCATGTCCAGCTTTAATCTCAGAGCTGTCTTCAAAATAGAGTGAAGATCTTGGTCCATGGCTTTGAAAGTGAGCACCTCCTGGTGCAGCATACAGTGCACATATTGCCCTTCACCATCTGCACAAATGGCCACAACATTTTCCTCCATCCCAGCTCTCACTCCAGTCTTGAAAGCATCCAGAAGTCTGAATATTGTCTCCTGCCTACTGAAGCATAATAGTATAATGTAGGACTTGTTATTGCCCCAGAGCTTTGGATTGCAGACCCCCAGGGGTCCCCAGACCCCACTTTGCTCAAGCTGATGTCTGTTTTTAGCTATAATTGGTTGTGCAGTGCCTGCCTTGCCTGCCCTGACAGCATGCCACGGGTGTATGAAACAATCATTAGTTTCTCAGCCACATATTTCTGAGAAAGGGGAGTACGTAAGGTGTTCAGTAGGTCTGATGTAATTGCGGAACAACGCCAGTGATACAGTGATTACTCGGCCAGATGACAAGATGAGTGTGTTTTTTTTAAGCTTTCCAGCTTCGAAATGGAACAAAAAGTCCTTGCGCGTTTGTGCACTTGCGTTAAGGTGGATTTATACACCTCTGTTCCATTAATGAAATCAACTTAGCAATGTTAAAGCCAACAGGCAGTTTGTAATGGCAGTGAACTTACACTTTATTTTGGCCACATGTTTTTCTGGCTGCACTGGAGGCAAGATGATGGAGATGATAATGACCAGCACAGAACAGAATATTAAAGGAATAATTCAGTTTTTTTTGACATGTGGCTATATGGGAGTATAGACACAGAGTCAGTGCTGACTTGTGAAATATGAATACAAATGAAAATAAACATGCACGAACATCCTTCATGCCAATTTATGTCACTGATTTTTGAAAGTTTATATATTACAAATTTGTTGACCTAACTTGGACTCATAGACATGAGATAATTTCCTGAATAGAGAGTATTTGTTAGTCAAACTATCCTGCCTTTGTGTAACGCAACTAAAATCTGTAACTTAGCTTTCACATAATGTAAGCTTGTGCATTTAGGTTGGGTCACAATCTCCATGTATTAATGGAACCAACTGAATTATGCTGGTACTACAGAGTAACAATTAGTGTTAAATCAATAGTTACCAAATTTCAGCATCTTATGGGCTAAGTGAAGGCATAGGATCTCCAAGTGAGAGAGAGCGAGTGGCACAGCTCCTCTAGTTTAATGCACCACAGAGAATCATGATCCACCTTTAGATACAGCAAAGCGCAGATCTGATAAACACATAAAATATTATCATAATAATATGGTATCTGCTGTTGTATCTGACAGGGATTGGCACTTAATATAAGTAATATGAGTTTCCCTGAAGCCCAGCACTTCTGGTTTTCGCTGACTGCAGGCACGTGCAGTGTAAATGTTTGTTAATACACATACATATACAGAGGTGGAAAGAGTACTGAAATATTCTACTCAAGTAAAAGACATTTTACTTGAGTACAAATAAAAGTACTGGTCTAAAAATGTGCTCAAGTTAAAGTAAAAAAAAAGTTGCTTGTTTAAACTGTACTCAGAGTAAAAGTTACTTAGTTACTTTTTTTTATCAAGGATGGGGTTCTTTCTTGTGTCGTGCAAAAAAGGCAAGGGGACGCATATCTCACTTTTATTGTTTTTAATGAAAGGTGAACCTTTACAGGTTAAGTGCTGACAAAATAACATATGTAAACACAGAATGTAATAGTCAAAAGCGTCAAAGGTCACAAATGCTTCAACTTTCTCACTCACTCAGGGACCTCGTCATTCACCTGTCCTCGTCATTTCACCTGTCCTCTTCATTCACCTGTTCTGCCAAAAAAACATACTTGAATAAAAGTAAAATTACAAATTTTAATAAAAACTTCCTAAAGTACAAATACACAAAACCCCTACTCAATTACAGTAACGCGAGTAAATGTAATACATTACTTTCCCTCTCTTTTGATATATAATAAAAATGTCACAAAACTGGACACAAACCCTGAATATAGTTCAAATATTGGATAGTTGTTCTGCTGCTGTGGCCAGTGTAGATGCCTGACAAACAAAAGTCACACAATGTTTGGACTTATTTTTCCACAACTTATTTTTATTACAAAAAAATACTGGAAAAAAATGTACGATTAGGTATCAAATACCAAATTAAAGATACCAGTTCCAGAATCGATTCAGATGTGAACAGTACCCAATCTCATTGTGCATGCCAATGTGTGACAGTATTTCCACACAACAGACGATCAGTTGCTGATCAAAATGGACTCATATCTGACTCGTGCACAGTGATTTATCACACTCTACTCCCCTATTGGACATTTACAGGAAGCAGCTGCAGAATTCAGGGCTTCATGGACACACACACACACACACACACAAACTGACTTGCACAACACACAGGGTGCATATTCTACTACCAGAGACTTTGAGAGGCCAACAGGACGAACACAGTGTGGCTTCTTAACTTCCCCTATTCTTGCTTTATACTGTGCTTGTCTACAACTTTTCCACTCACCCTGCAGTCTCTGCAAATGACTGCTCTGAATCGCTCTCCTCAGTGGGAATTCATCTCTTGCCTTGTGCTTTGTCTGCTGTGAAATTTATGAAGGCCATAAACAAACTAGGGTATGAGGTTCCTTTGTTGTCTGAGATCCAGTGTCCTCATAAGCCACGACAGAGTCCTCTATCAAATGCAAATGATACGTTTGCTTAAAAGTGCCATTGCTGCGCATGCTTGTCTAACAAGGTCAGTCACGTTTTGGATTTCTTATCATTTGATGCTGTCATTTTTGTATCAACTTTAACATAAAGAAGAATCACATTTAATGAATTCCTCATCCTGCAGAGAGAGGGTTCACATTGACGTTAACAGCTTCAACAAGAGGGAAAAAAACATTGCTTTTAGAATTTGAAATTGTGAAAATGTGATAATTTGATAGACTACATGTGCAATCTGATCAAAGTACACAACAATAATATAAAATCAGGCTTAGTATTATTGTTTAACAGTGCCAATCTGTTACACTCTTGCACTGACAGTTTTTTTTTTTCATATTTTTAGTTTTTCTTCATTTTAAATTGTTAATACAGTATTTCAACATGCAGTAAATTGTATATAACGGCAAAATATTGAAAGTTATTCTGGAGAAATTATTTTCCCATAAATGTATCAGGTCTTCATTGGCCCATTTTACAGGCTATTACATTGCTTAATTTATTCATTTGATTCTAGTTAAGCAGTCAACTCCAACTCAAATCATTTGTTGGTGTCAAAATGCCAAAAACGGATATGGGGGCCTAAGGCAAAAGGGAGGGCTTTATTTGAACATGTGTTGAATGTGTGAAGAGAAGAATCTGCATTTGCAGGTTTTCCAGGACTAATTCCATGGAAAAGTTTGTAAAAACCCGGGCTACAGCTGCGGTGTCATGGTATGAGGACAATTTAAGTCTGCACCAGACTGTCGTGTCATTTTAGTGACGATCTATCCTCCTCTGGTTTGGTTTTGAGCTGAACACAGTGTTCACACAGACTAAACCCTTCTCCCTTTGTGGCGATGCATTATACCATTTACTACATTTCACCCTATGTAGTTTTCATAATTTATAGTATATTTTTCACACCTGTTTTTTTTCCCCCTCATGTGAAGTATCTTTTCAATTACATGAAGGACTTCAGAATATCCCATCAACTAAACCAAAGGATGGCTGCGCAATGTGGGAGATAAATATCCCCCTAAATGTTTGCCAGGCTGAGCATGTTTGATTGAATGTTTGATTTTCAAGTTGCACCATTTTCTCCAGCCGTATCTCAACTTTAATTCCTCCTGCACAGTGTGAGTGGGAGGACAAGGAGGAAGAGATGGAACAGGGTTGATAAAGCGATATGGCCTCAGGAAAATACATTATTTATGTCTCAGTTTGCAATATTATTTTATTGTGATGGTAATCATTTGAAAAGTCATATAGCATATTGTAATGTCCCTTAAAGGGCGGTGCTGAAGGTGACATGCCATTTTCATGTTTCATGTTTGTCGACAGAGCTTGCAGCCTAATATTCACCAGTGCTTTGTGTCTTTGTGACTTTTCGTATGATCTCTCTTTACAGTTGGGAGGTGACCGTGTGGACCAGCTGTTCTGCATCCTGCGGCGTTGGAATACAGACCAGGAGTGTGTTTTGCATGCGTTTCATGTCCATTGAGCAGCAGGATATTCAGAGTGTTTCAGAGGAAGAGTGCAAGGAATTCAAACCTCCCATCCTGCAACCCTGCAACCAGGTTGACTGTCCTGCAACCTGGGAGACCGAACCATGGCAGCTGGTATGTACCACTGTGTGTGTGTGTGTGTGTGTGTGTGTGTGTGTGTGTGTGTGTGTGTGTGTGTGTGCGCGCATGTGTGTCTACTAATTTCCCACCTCCATCTCTACCCTCTTATTGCTCCTCTCTACTCCAGTGCTCTCAGACCTGTGGTGGTGGTGTCCAGGTGCGGAAGGTCTACTGTAAGCAGCTTCTGTCCACAGGGGCGTACAGGACGCTGGGGGACAGTAACTGCCGGGGGCCCAAACCTGCCACCAACAGAGGCTGCAGCAACACGGACTGTCTGCCGTTCATGGCAGGAGGAGAATGGGGGAAGGTGAGTGTATATTTTCCTGTAGAGAAATGGAAGAAGTTGGAGTGAAAGCCACAGTTTAAATATTGAAATATTCCTCCACCAGTTTAAAGTAGACAAGGTTTAACACAGTTGCACACACAAGTGAGAGACACATCTAATTCTAAGGAACCATTTTCAAACTGGAAGTACATCTGTTGTGTTCCATTGTTCTACTATTATAAACTTATAATAATATATAGATATAATGAGATTCATAACGGAGTCCATCAGAAGTCTAAATAGAAATGCAAATATCCATAAAGCCCATTCACAAGATGCAAATCATTACAAAACATTTAATTATTCCGTTCTATTCCCTGTGACTCTGTAGTGCTCAGTGACCTGTGGTTTGGGAGTCCAGCGTAGGGAGCAACTGTGTCGCCAGCTGACCACTGTGGGCCACCTAGTGACGCTGGACAGGGAAGAGTGTTCAGGTTTATCCTCCCCACCACTCATACGAACCTGCCGTATGATGACCTGTCCCAGTAAGACACTCACACGTATACATTTTAATACCATTATGTTCTATATCGCGCCATTTCCACTACCACCAGCTCTATTTTTTTATTTCGATCAGAGCATTTGCCTCGAATAAGTATTTTCCTGCTTTAACCAAAACCAGTGGGTTTGTCATTATCTCATCTTTTAGCCGCCATTCCAATGTTTGCCTTTGTTTTGCATTGTTGTGCAAAACTTCCCATTAATCATGTGCCCTTAAAGCTGCAGTTGGCAGGATGTCCGAGAAAATTGATTTCATAGTTTCATTTGCAGGTTATTAAAATACTCACAATATAGGATCAGAAACCAGAGGCAATCCCTCCCTCTCTGAAACTCTCTGCAGATGTTGACATGCACTTTATTTCTCTGTGCTGTTGTTTAGTTCCTTTTCTGGGTTGCTTTTCAGCATACGGTGCTTTTCCACTATACAGTTCCAGACTCTTCTCGGTTTGGTATCATTTTCCATTACTATAGTACCTCCTCAATGTGGAGTCAACTGGCGTGAAGTATGCGACACACACAAACTAGTGACTAGTGACTTGTAAAGCAGTTGTTTTGTACTGAATCATTAGACTCAGTTAATTAAGAAGATTTGTTCACAGAATCGTTCAGTACTTCCTGCATAACCGGAGCACAGACTCCCTCAATACACCACACTACTCTGTTACACGTTGAGATTTTAGAAATGTCCTTGCTTTCTGTTAGAGATTAATGCATGTGTGCAGCCTGTGTTTTAAGTGATCTACAGTTCGGCATTGTTTGGCTTGATTCCTTTGACGTCATGCTGGTGACTCTTCCAGTGCCGACACTCACTGCCAATCAGTGGCCGGTAGTCTGTCGACGTCACATTTTAGTATCGGCTCAGCTCGCTTGGAACCTCGCCAAACCAGGTCCTATCGCTAATGGGAAAGCAAAAAAAAACAAGTAGAGTCAAGCTGGGATGTGCTGGGACCGTGTGGTGGAAAAGCGCCATTAACCCAGGACAGAAAGTTTGTTTTATTGTAGAACATCAAATACAAGCACCAGCTCTCTCTTTCTCTCTGAACCACCCTGTGATCTGAGTGGTTCTCTTTTACCTCTGTGCAATTAGTGCGCTATTAATGTGCTAACAGACCAGAGTCTTGTGTTTTAAACAACTATATTTGTACACCTGAAAATCCATTACACATGGGATTGTAAGCAACTTATACACCGTCCTTCCCTCTTCAGTACCTCATATAATATCATAACATCGACAAACACTGTTTTTACAAATTTGATCCCAACGACACTAATCTCCTCTTTTCACTCCACAATCTCCACTTGTCTGAATTACTTTTCTCTATTGTGCACATGCAGGCAGCTCAGAGATATGTGCAGTCCCGTCATGTGGGAAGGAGTTCTGAAAATCTTGCGTCAGGATAAGCAGCTGTTCATTCTGTGTTGACGAGTTCACATAAAGACTAAGGCCAAGCTATGGGAGAGGGAGTTCTCGTCCACTGTGTGCACATTCACAGTCACTGTGTGCATGTGAAGTTAATGCACACAACATTGTTCCAACAGTCAGAGAGAGCCACCACTTAATCTGATTGCGTAATGCCGTATGAGTCCCTCTAACTCACCACAGCTGGAACTCGGACTGTTAAACACATGACTGAGTGCCTTACAAATGTCACGGTGACTCCTGAGAGTCATAGTCCAAGTGCGTATCATGGAATGTTCTCTCCAGCTGCTGCTCCTCATTCTCTCTCTCTCTCTCTCTCTCTCTCTCTCTCTCTCTCTCTCTCTCTCTCTCTCTCTCTCTCTCTCTCTCACACACACACACAAATACTGCCAGTTAATTAGGATTAAGGTGAAGGCTAGGTCATGGGAAGAGTTTCAGCACTGCTAAAATACTTAAGTCAGACATAGCTTCAAAATTTTAATAGACGTATGGGGAGTCACTTTACGCTGTGATTGGCCAGTTTCGTAGCAGTGAGAAAATTAGCCAGGCTACATCCAGATTACTCTGTACATGTGTTTGAGCGCCTGAAACGGAGAAACCTTTTTTGTCTCCTGATTGGATCTAATCAATCATGACTCCACTGTGGAAAACGCAACATGGATTGGGGTGGAAGAGGAAAACGCACTTTAATTTAACAGTCAACTCGTGACCTACGGTCATAGTAGTGACCAACAGTGTGGATACAAGCGGCCAGAATACGTTTTCTCCCCTGGGATGCCGAGCTGCTGCTCCTTCAAAGTTAAAGTTGTTTGGGCTTCTGATCAGGATGTCTCCTGGGCACCTCCTACCAGAGCTTTTCCCGGCACACCCAACTGTGAAGGGAGGCTGAGGCAAATCCAGAATCTTATGATGGGATTACATATCCCATTAGGCCTGGTAACACCTCAGGAGGAGCTGGAAAGTGTTGCTTGGACGAGGGAAGTCTGGAACACCCTGTTTAATCGATAGAACATGGCTTACAAGCAACAGCTTACAAGCATTGCCGACCACGACTTTCACTAATAGGTCCAGCTCATATATCTCAGTCTTAGCAAGCTTTAACTTTTCTCCATTGCCCTTCCTTCATTGTATTATTTTCTGCAGCTTAGCAACCATCTGCCTTCTGTTTACTCTGGCACATGATCATGTGATGTGCATTTCTTTAGATGTGTTTGGACAGGTATTATTTCTGATAGAGAACCAAAATGTTTCTAGACTTTACATAAAATCCCATAAGTGCGGATAAAGCCACAGGTCTCAATGTTTTACGCTCTTTCCACAACTACATTATATGCGTAACCTTATGTGAATAACCCAGTGAAACACTTTGGAAGAGCTCCAGGACTGAAAACTGAAAACCACTAGCTGTTGATACATGGTTGCGTTTCTTTGCTGCCTCCAATTATTATTGTAGTCATATTTGCTTTTTGCACTAAGTGAAGGAATGATATAGTTTTCTCATCAGTCCGCACACTCTGTCTTCCGCCTGCCGTTTCTGCAATTTCCACAATGCAGTTAGTAGTGGTTAGCATGAAGGATCGATTCCCAGTCTGGGACCTTTCTGGGTGGAGTTTGCGTGTTCTCCCCGTGTCTGTGTGGGTTTTCTCCAGGCTCTCCGGTTTCCTGCCACCATCAAGTCGCAGCAGCTCTGATCAACCCTCCATCTGACCTCGAAATTTCGTTGAGCAATTTTGGTTGTAATAACAATGAAGATGCAGTAGCTGGGGTGACGTTTTAGTATTGTTATTTTTAAATGCCATCCTCCAGGAGCTAGCCAGTTGAACTTATTTGTATCTCATTTTTATCAATACGCCAACTTTCCACCTCCCTCAAATGTAAAAAAACCTTTATGCAAGGTCGAAAGATCTGAATTCTCTGTTTCCATTTTGATTTTTTGATTTTTTTTTATCGAAAACGCTTATGAAAACACTATGTCAGAAACCTACTCTATGTCAGCAGCTCACACTTGAGAAAAACCTGAACTATCACTTTAATTCCAGGAGAGCGCTGACGGATGCTTTACTGTTCAGTCATATTTGATGAGATATGACACACTGAAACCCCATGTCGTTCTCTACCACAGTGCACTCCTCACACCTGCCAAATCCAATTGGCTTTGCTGTTGTAAATGCTGCTCACTCTAACACTTCACTGCAGCCTCACCTCGCTTAACCTTTTTAAAATCAATACGGTTTTTCAGGTAAAAATGGTGAAGTGTCCACTTTACTAATGCTCTGATGGATAGTGAACCCAGTGGTCGTCACGTCTATTTATCCACTTGTAATCACCATCGCCTTGAACTGCTCTGCCATTTTTCTAACCCCATCCAGAGTAAGAAACTTCTCCCAGCACTTATTTAGCAATTTTTTTATTCGATTTAATGATGTCAAATGTATTTGTCTCTTCACCTTTAGCCCAGTAGTTCCAAGGGAGGGAGGTTGGGAGTTCTTGTTTGCATGTTCTCATAGTCTAAGTATGGCCATCAGTCAGTATGTTTTACAATCATCATTACTCACACTGACCTTAGCTGCTCTCATTTGTCAGGAATTATTCTGTGATAGGCCTTTAGTGCTTAGTGCACAAATAAAGGTGTCATTCTATTTGAACCAAATCCATCTCAAGCCTCTGCAGAATTGACTTTGCTTTTCTACTCTGTGTTAAATATAGTATAGTCTAAATTGTAATCTATACTGAAGGCCCCCTTGTTGACATAAAATGTATGTTTGTGAGCAGAGGCTGTGGGTGAAACCTCTGACAGAATTTAGTCCTGTTACAAGAACGTATTCCCTGCACAGTGTTACACACTCTAATTTTCATTTTATGTGACATGTTCTCATCTCGAAATGTAGCTGTGGAATTATTCTTTGTGAAGACCAGGTGTAAATGTAACACAGATGGCAGTTGCAAAAGCCAAAATCAATGTTGTGGTGTGACAATAGACACATGTGAGCCGCTCTGTATCCAGCCAACTAATAAATGCAGTAATAAAACTATAGTCCCACATATCACGAGAACCACTTTTTTTTAGAAATAAATAAATAAATAAAGAGAGCAGCAATTATTGTTGTCTGCAGAAATATCAGTTGTGGTTCATTCACAATGCCATTGCACCAGTGCATAAATGTAGTTTAGTTTTGGGGCACTGCATGGAAGGCTGCTCAAACCCTCTGTTTCTTTTCTTTCAGTTGCTTCCCAAAGCAAAACAAAGACATTTAAAGGTCCAATATGCAATACTTTTGTATCTCTATTGAAGCTGCTTTCGGTTGCCACCATTCTGGCCTGCTGCATCAGCCCTGAATTTGCCAAAGACTTCATTTATTCATTCATTGTCAATCACTTTATCCTCCACATGAGGGTTGCGGGGCTGCTGGTGCCAATCTCAAGTGACATAGGGCGAAAGGCGGGTACATCCTGGACAGGTTACCACTCAATTACTCTCACACTCACACCTAAAGTCAATTAACCTCTGCAAGTTTTTGTACTGTGGGAGGAAACTTGAGAACCTGGAGGAAACACACAAGGGGTGAACATGCAGAAAGGCCCTTGTTCCAGGTGGGTTATGAACCCAGGTCTTTTTGCTACTTGCAGCAGTAGGATCGAAATAACTACATTTGGTGTAGTTCTATCTGTTTGATCTATCCCAATCTGTGTACTCACTTCTGATCACAAACATCACATTTGGTTTGGTTTGTGGATTCATGTGGCCACATTATTGAGCATGCATGCGATACAATCTGTCCTTATGTCAGGGGGTGGAGTGGCTCAGTGGTTAAGACCCTACCTTGTGTACCAAAGACATCATGGTTGCAAGTTCGATTCCACCCCTGGCTAATTGTACTTGATTCCATTGTAAGTCGCTTTGGATAAAAGCGTCTGCTAAATGACATGTAATGTAATGTAATGTGATCTGATCACTTAGGACAGATGTTCATACCAGGTCTGAACAGTATGTGAAAACACCCAGTAACTGCCCCAACCTCAAAACAACAACAAAAAGAGAATATGAGGTCAGAGTCTTTATTGATGACCACATGACAATTATTGGTGTAACTTGTTTCATTGTGTTTAAACAACACTTAACTGTCTCTTTCTCTGTGTCTCTCTCAACAAAGAGATGAGACCTAAAGACACCCAGAAGATCCCAGTGAAGAACCAAAGACATCCAGCAAAGAACAGAGACTACGCGGTTAAACGATGTCCACTGCTAAGTGGTAAACATCAGATCTACATCCAGACCCAGAAAGAGAAACGCTTCCACTTGACCATTGGCGGCCATGCCTATCTTCTCCCTAATACCTCCCTGGTCATCAAATGCCCCGTCAGAAGGTTCCCCAAGTCCTACATTCGGTGGCTGAAAGACGAACGCCCCATACCCAGCTCCAAACACATGGGCATCGCCAAGTCTGGCTCACTGAAGATCCACTATTTGACAGCAGAGGACATCGGGGTGTACAAGTGTGTCGCCGGGCCCGCCTCAGATATCTTCACACTCCAGCTGATAGGCAGCAACAGCCGGTCAACTGGCAGACAGTCTACAATCAGTCCAAGTCCCAGCTGGAATGAAATGATGCCCAGTTGCCACACACACAATAGCTTTTTGATCGGAGTTGGTGTGTCCCTTTTGCCCCCTGGCGCCCAGGACGCCTCGCTGCAGCCACGGTTGAAGGAGAAGCTGATTAATATCACTATGCAGGCTGACGGAGGAGAGATCGAGCAGGAGGAGGCCTCGGAGCTCATCGCATCACTGCTTACACACATGTCTGCTGCTCAGCTCTGGACCCGGACAACAGAGGGACGAGTACAAGCAAAGGGTAAATCCAGGTTCCTATGAGGTACAGTGTGTGTTTACCTTTAAAGGTGTGGTAACATACGGATGTTCTCTCCAAGACCATTTCCTTTTCATTTAGTTACAGTTATTAATAATTAATTTCAACTGTTATCAGCTGGGTTTTGCTCCAGCTCCCCCTGGGACCCTCAAAAAGACTAAAGAATAGATTATGAATACATTTTGAAACTTTAGTACCACTGTCTCTCCTGCAATATGATAAAGTCCAACGTTTATAAAGAGTCTATATTATATTCACCAAATCAGTTTATAGGTAAAAACTTAATATTGGCCAGCCAGTAATCTTATTTTATCTTGGTTTCACCTCTGCGACTCGTGTTCCTTACTTTGTGTTTGGATGTACTTTGCATCACAGACAGTCTACCCAACTGGTCAGAGCACTCTGCACTGGACAAAGCTGCGAACAGTCCAAGGATCATCAGACAACAGCAGAAGCTTACACCTGCTTTTCAGAAGAACATCAACGTGAGCGTTGGACACAGCGCGCTCCTCACCAATGCCACCCGATCACTGATCATACGCTGTCCTGCAGAGGGATTCCCACCTCCAAAAATCAGCTGGAGCAAAGACGGAGTGCTGCTGCAGCGCACTGACAGGTACCACACTGGGGAAACTGTTACCATATTCTGTCTAGCAGAGAAAGTGTATACAGCAGTGGCGATTGCTCTAAGACAGCAAGGCAAGAGCAGCTTCCTCTAAAAATGTTGTCAGATATGTACTGTGTTGTATTTACATTTCAATACTAAACAGGCGCTACAATCCGATTAGAACATGTCACTGGTCCATGCAGAATCAGCTGTTTATCATATTCCCATAGCAGCCTCCACATTAAAACCACTTGAAGCTCAGCTTTGTTCTCTATGGGATGGCATAGAATAGGTTTTTTTTCCACTGCATTGGACAAATGCGGCAAAAAAACGTCACTTCCACGGAAGCTCAGCTGAAGCAGTGGGCGGGCGGGGGTGATTGGATGATTTTACCTTATAGGCTGTCAAATAAAACTAGTCAATCAAATTGAACTTCCAATGGTAGAATTTTAATTCCCAGACATCTGTACGCTGAGATTGGTGAGATATGAAAACTGAATAGATCACCTTGTCGCATGATTATTTTAGCACCCAGAACCAAACTGTATCATATAAATGAGGGTCATTCATTTAAACCATATAGTCGAGCCATAATAGCTTTTAAGTAACTTGCTGTCTAGCTTGACCTTTTCAGGGACACTGACATTTTGAGAATTGCCACATGAATGAGAATCAGATTAAATGATCAATATCAGTTTCATCTCTATGCATTCAGTGCCTCAGAGATAAATGCATGACATCTTTGGC
Organism: Solea senegalensis; assembly: GCF_019176455.1. Taxonomy (NCBI): domain Eukaryota; kingdom Metazoa; phylum Chordata; class Actinopteri; order Pleuronectiformes; family Soleidae; genus Solea; species Solea senegalensis. The sequence continues at coordinate 10,337 of NW_025320820.1, read as the reverse complement.
CAAGCTTACCACAAACCGAGTTGTGGATTTTCCTCATCTGCTCTGACACTTGGCTGGTCTAATCAGGTCATGGACTCATCTGCACTGGATCCATGAGATGAAACTGATATTGAACTTTTTCAATTTTGACAGAAAATAACAAATAAGATGTTTTTTTCTGACAAAATGTCAGACTGCCCTTTAATTCTAACCACCAGATAGAGAATCTTAGAACAGGGTGGGGGCCTTTTTTCTATCAAGAACAATCTCAAAATGTTAACTTCATTCTTCAAGAGCCATATTAAATTATTGAGCATATACAGTATACCACAAGTCCTCTTTAATGTGATGCCTGGCACGGCTTCGCTTTGTTGAGGATCGTAGTTTGCTGCTTTTTGGAAACCAAACTATTGAAGTGTTAAAGCTTTAGTCCATAATTTGTTTCTAAAACACATTATTTTTCTTTTCACTCTTTTTATAGATTTTTATGAATCAAATGGCTCTCAAAATGGTTCTTTAAATACTAAAAGTTGCAGACCACTGGCCCAAATGAACTGAGTCATTTTTACCCAGTGTTTTCTTACAGGCTGATATGAGCAGAGTTCCTAGATCCCAATTGAATTCCTCAGTTTGCTCGTACCCATGTGACAGCACCTCATACAACCACACTCTGAAAGGAATGACAGGGATGGGAGTGTACTTCTTTTAAGCTGAACTGAGAGAGAGAGAGGAGTGGATAATGATACGGAATGAATGACTAGTGCTCCCTGGGGACCAGCTCTCTTTTAATATGATGTTTGACTCACAGCAGTAAAGGCTGTATCCTACTGACCTCAGAAGACTGTTGTTTTTATTAGTGACTACTTAATCAAAGGTCCCCAGGACGAGACTTCATTGTGAAACAATGTACACAAAGCTGGGGACCTTGTCATTAATTTCTGAAACCCTTGATAGTCATCATTAAATAAAGTTCAATCAGGAGAGACAGTGACGTTATTACAAACTAAAAGAAATAACGTGCTGAGCCCCTGGCCCTTGGATACAAGGGGTGGGGGATGTTTTTGAGCTGAGGCATTTTGCTTCTGAGCAGCAACGAGGACTGCTGATGATGGTTGTTGACCTGATGAGACTGATGAAGGATAAGGAACAATGGATCAGATGAGACTTTGAAGACTTGGTGGGGGTGGAGGGCGTGCATGACAGCAGAGCAAGAGAACTCAAGCAGAAAGGCAATATATTTCAAAAAACAACAAGAAGATGATTGACTCACGATGTAGGAGCTATAACCTCAGTTTAGTTTCTGATTTTTGAAGATGTCATTTTTGGCGTTGGGCACAAGGGTGTGGTTTCATTGATAAATGCACCTGTTCACGTGCACATGGTAGTTTTTAGACAATGACGGTGAGTTTGTCTCCGTAGTTTTCTGTTGACCGGCACTAATATTAATATTCGTCATAGATCTTAGTTTTTGTTTCATATTCATTTTCATCTGTTACAGTTAATAAATTGCATAAACTTAAATGGACTTCAAGATGACTTTTGTTTTTATGCCCACGTCACGGTTCAGGGCCAACTCAGCTTCATAGCAGCGATTTCATTACGGATTTATAGTCGCTACAAACAATTTAGTGCTCATTTTGGCCCATAAATGGCTGTAATTGCTTTTGTAAAGGTCTGGAAAAATTACTGAAGCACCAGTGTCACTCAGAACTCACTTTTTACTCTCACAAAGACGTGAGAGTCGCTGCAGGAAAAAGTGGCAAATACTATATGAGCGAGAGTGGGGTTGAGAGAGGAGTTCAGTGTCTGCTGAGAGAAATTATAACCAGGTTCCCTTGGTTGCGTAGGCCTAGTCTACGTACATCAAGCAATTCAGGGCATGAAACAGTAGGCGGCGTTTGTAACAAACATGGGAGACATTTACCTAAATAACAAATTAACTTCTTTCTTGCACAAAATCCAAGCACTTTCAATGAGCTATGTCTATTTAGGATGATTTTCAAAAGCTTTCAGTTTCAGTTTACTGTTCAAAAATAGTACCCAGGTTGAAAAATCCCCAAATTCCACCTTTAAAGACAGTAAACATTTTATTGGTGTTATAGTGATGAGATTGGTCCTTTTACCCCCACTTTTTGGAATCCTTGGTTCCATAAAGTTTGAGAAGCCTCACTGTACGAGTCTCTCAACTGGGTCACTCCCTCTGTTTCAACCACTGATCTCAGAGAGCACTGTGCGCAGTTTAGCCTCTAATCTGCTGAGAACAGCTGGGTAGACAAAATATGTTTTCTCTGTCTGTTTGCAGGGTCTCGTGGGATATCTCTAGAGGACTTCACATCCTTCAGCCCACAGTGTCTGACAGAGGCCAGTACAAGTGCACAGCTGCCAACGAGCATGGCTCTGACTCAGAGACTTCTCGGCTACTGTTGGCAGGTGGGTCCTTTCTTTCAGATTCACTGGTCTCATGTTGCAATTATCATTATGCACATTTTCGGTTACGCTTCCATGAACTTAAAACTGAATACATTCTCCTTCACATTTATTTCCTGATCTGTTTAGAATATAATGAGTACTATTACGTTTAACTGGTGTTTAGAACTTGTGTTGCTCCGCGACATTCTCACGCTGCACTCAAAAAGTGATTCGATTTATGTCAAGACAGACGAATTATTAGAAATATAAAATTAGGTAATTTATGAGTCATCCCAAAGCTCAAGGGTCTTGGTCCTCATCCACTACGGCTACTTTATCAAAGCACCATGCAGCCAATTGTATTGTGTTGTTCCACCTCTGTCAGAAATTGGACCAGACTCACTGGAAGAATAGGTTTTCCCACACCCAACCTTATTAAACTCAATAAAAAGGCCATCACACGCATCCGGACTTCAATAAAACAAGACTTCACACACCTACTCAGTGAATATCTAGCCCTATATCACTTTTGCACTATATAGTCCCGGCACGACATGGCACGGCTCTACTCTACACGCAGTTTGGTTTGTTTTCCACTACTACTGCCCTCAGGCTTTGAGATGCAGGAGGTCCCACTGTGCAATAAGCTTGATTCCCTCAGTCCCTGATGAGTATGATCAGAACTGTTTCATTATCAGAACTGTTTTATGTGTAAGGGTGGGTGGGTAATGGTAAAGTATATTGTATATAATATATAAGTCTATAGTGTTGTTGTGTCTGTTAAACAAGGGCAGTCAAAGTTTAGTCTAAGTCTAATTTACTTCATGTGAGTCATTTGTCCAGTTGGGATGGTATTCAGCATTCAATCATGTCAAGTCATCCACTTCACTAAAACCGCTTGATGCTGTGTTTCATTATGCTCTATGTGTCATAACTGGTGATGGATTTCTCACTCATCATTGCACTTAATATGACAAAGTGGGCCCTCTCTATTAGAAGAGACAAGAGAGCTATGCTGTCTTTTATTTATTTACCAGCCCTGTGTCTTCATGTCCCTGACAAATGGAACAATCTTCAGAACACACTAATTGAAGACTCACTCAGCACCGACTGTTCATACTTTTCTTCATAATCTTCCTTGCTGCCTTCAACCATTTTATTTAATGCCATTAATTTAATTTACTTCTAATTGTTTTCCAATTAATTGTAATAGGTGTTCCTTTGTGAGTATGTTTGAATGTGTCTGTCATTGTTCTGTCCCTGCAAATGAGAGCTTGCTCTCAAGGAACCTCTCTGTCGAAATAAAGGTTTAATAGAAATAGTAATTGTGTTTTCTTTCTGTTTTGAACAATGTGGGAGTCTGTATTGTATTTGTATTGTAAACTAACGTTGCAATGCTTCATCATCTTTAAAACCTAAGTGTATATACAGTATAATGGTAGAAAGCATCTTGTTCCGGCTTCCCCTTTTAGGGGTCACCACAGCGGCTATAATGGTATAATGCATTAATGCTAATATGTGGCTGACTGATGCTCTTTCTGTGTGTGTGTGCGTGTGTGCGTGTGTGTGTGAACTTTCAGAGCCTCCGGCCATTACAGTGTCGTGGAGGAACGTTTCAGACCGTGGGCTGGTGTTGGGACACAGCTTTAGGGCTGTGGTTGGAGAACGAGTCAGCGTTCGCCTGGGCACTAACCTCACCCTGCACTGCCCCGTCACTGGTAGGTCACAGCACTATTGTCATTTTGTTTTCATAATTTTTCAACCAGGAAGGTTTTTATATTCTTATAAGACTTTCCCAGAGCCTAAAAGCCTTTTTATGTGTGAGTGACATCATCCCATTCTAAAGCCAGTTGTCTCAGTGGGACCATACAGCTCAGACCTGTGGGACAAACATTCAAAAGTACATTTTGTTTCAAGTAAACAGGCTCTGATATGGGATTCTTGCGATATGTCACTGTTTTGAGCTAGTAATGAAATTGAAAACCACCAAGTGTTTATTGTATTAATTGTTTTTGTATTCTGTTGTCTTTTATGTCCAAAATATTTATCTGTGCTACTAACTGTCTTGGCCAGGTCTCCCTTAAAAAGGAGGTTCTTAAACTCAATGGGACATATTCCTGGTTAAATAACACTCAATAAAAGTATGTTTACATTTGTACATCAACATAAATCCCCTAAAACCTTAAATCCAGGCCATATGTGGATGTGCTGCAAAGCGGGGTGACAACCAGAATCGTGTGTTTCTTTCTATAATACTATAGAAGCACTGTTTCCCCACATCATGCTCAGTCTGCCCCTCTCTGTTACTGTAGCACCACAGGGAACATGCCTCCTTCTCTCACTACAGCACACCTGGTACATGTCTGCTTCTCCGTCCTTTGCTACAAATGAAAGTCAGTTTTATACATTTATTTGAAATGCGCACAAAAAAAAGCTTTGATACTGTTCATATAGTAGATGGAGGGAACTGTGAAGCAGCTGCAGTGGTGAATGTAGAAGGAGAAACTGTTCTGGTCGTATTCACTCACGACATGACAGGGCATTACATTGACTTATATTCATTTACTGGAGACTTACTCTGACCTTAACTATAACTACTAATGGCCTAATCCTAATCCTGAGCCTAATATTCATATAAGTCTAACCTCAGTCTAACTTTAAAACATGTCTTCACCTTAAAATGTAGTCATTTACATAATGGGACTGTGTAAACAGATTTACAACATGAGGAATACCAGGTACACACACACACACACACACTGACCTGAGACAGCTTCACTCAACTCATTTAATTACCTGGTGGTAAAAACATCTAGTAAAACAAGAACATACTACATCATTCAGTGTGTGTGTGTGTGTGTGTGTGTGTGTGTGTGTGTATATTTGCACCTGTCTTTCAATGGCTGTGAGGACAAACTTGACTCAAAACCATATGTGTGAGGACATTTTGTCCTTAAAGGACTTTTTGAGGGGAAATATTTGGGATAAGGGTGAAGTCAGGTCAATTTGAAGAAATGTTTGATCTGGTTGGAAGAAGTATTAATATTGATATTAATGCTGATAATAGTAAATAGAAGACTGTGTAATGCAGGTAATAGAAGTGAAGCAGGAGACTCCAAAAGTCAGACAACTGTATCTACCAGGGCCAAGGAACACGCACACATATCATCAGACTGACTAACCTTAGTGCTGGGGGCCAAATCCAGATCAGCAGCTGTCCTCACATACAGAGACTGTAGTTTTGGCCTGAGAACAAAGAAAGTTCCACTTCTGACCTACAAGATTCTGAATTAGTGCGGCTCAAAGCAGCCATGACTCCTCACCACTGTTTCATGGTTTGTGAATGAAACAAACGAGATTATCCACTTCAACAGACAAGATTCTTCCAGTGCTCACACATCAAGGGACATTTCAACCCCTGTAAAATAATAGTTAAGCCTTTTTTTATGTGAGTGTCTGTGTCTGACTGTGCTGAATGCACCTCCTGTGCTTCGAACCAGCTTCATACGAGGACGTTCGCTGTCACTGAAAACCTCACAGCCGGCGGGGCCACAAGGAAAAAATAGATTTTAGCTACTTACTAAAAAGGCTCATAAAGTTTACATTCACTTATAGCCATGAGACATCATTTTGGGAGCTGCTGCTTTCCTCCCCTGTCTTTATGTTTTGAGGGTTGGACAATGACAAGAGAGCAGAGACAGTTGGATTTATCAGTTAGAGTGTGGCGCACCATTGTATCCAGACAATCCAGACTCCTGCTACAGTACAGACTTTCTTTATTTCTTTTTTGGTTTTTCCTTAGATAACTTTCTTTATTGATAGTTGAATTTAAGTAGAGGATGTGAACAAATAACATAAAAAGTGATTGAGAGACAAATTACAGACTTATTCCTCGTGTCCCCAATTGCAGCCATGTTGTCAGTGACGGTCTCCATGTCTCAGGGGCGTCTCACTCATACAACCACATTTCAAACAAAAACATATGATCCCTTTAAAAACATGTGTGCCACTTTGTCTTGATGACATTTGTGGATTTAGTTTACAGAACTTATAACCAATAAGTGAACTTGTGTTGATTTGTGAAACCAATGTCCTTTGTTTTAGATTTACCCAAGTGACACAAACTAACTGATCTTCTATGCAGCTTCTGTTTCCTCTGAGCTGAAATTGCTGGTTTGGTCAATGGAGTTCTGTCAGATAAGGCTGTTCAACAGCCATTTGAGGCAGTGAACATATTCTCAAGATAGCGCACCAAATAACACCAAAGCGTGTTATTTGATAACCCATACATACCATTATTACACTGTACATTTCACACTGTAATCGTCTGTCAGGTGTTCCTCCACCCTCAGTGACGTGGCACAGGAGGAATGGACCGCTAGACTCTGCTATGGTCTCCCTTCCCTCTGGCTCACTGTGGATCAGAAACGTGTCTTTGCACAACCAAGGCACCTACTCCTGCACTGCCGCCAACATCATCGGGAAGTCCACTGCCTCAAGTGTCCTGCAGGTCTATGGTGGGTTCACATACCAATTCTACCTTCTCGTTTTATACAACTCTGTGTGTACACATGCTTAATTAATAAAATATGCAGTATACTAGCTGTGTGTGTGTGTTTATACACAGCTCCTTACCCCGCTGGAGGAAGTAGGGTTGTTCCAGTCATACAAGAGCTGAACAGGAGACGGGTTCTCATGGCGTCACGCCGTGGAACAAGTGTTTTTATCAAACCTGGAGACATTCTACGTATAGGTACGTGTACAAACACACATGAGCGCGTGCTGATCCACCACATGCGTACACTGAAGACGGCAAAATAAATAATATTCACCACTAGTGCAGATTGCAACTAACTGACTGTAATGTGTAAAATGAGTAGGGTCCCCACATCAAATGTATGTTTTCTTTGCTTCTTGCCCTTTAAAAGGTTGCCCAGTAGTTCCCGACCACAAACTGCCAGTGCGCTGGGACTACAATAACCAGACCCTGAAGGAGGTTTCACGTCCAGCCCAGACCCACAGTCCTGGTCTGGGTCTGCAGTACAGGATGTTGGTGGGAGGACGTGTCCTTGAGGTCAGCACGCTTCATGCGAAGTTTTCAGGCCGGTACCAGTGCCAGACCCTCATGAACAGTACCAGACAAATGCTGCAAGCCTGGATATACATTCACAGTGAAGGTGAGCCAGTCTGGATTTAAAATTGGTATGCAGCACCTGGCTTTTCCAGTTTAATTTCCTATGTTCCTGTTTTCATTCATGAAACCCCCCAGAGTGCACTTTTCTGTTGAATATCACACTGTTGTTGTCTCCTGTAATTGTCTCACCATCATTTTAAAATGAGCTGACTATGGGAACACTTGAGGTTGGGAGGGGAAATAGGAGCTGACACTCACTCACATTCTTCTCACCATATTTTACTGGTTGACTTGTTCACAGTAACAACAGTTAAAAATGTAATGTGCTGCTTGTATCATGCAGGAGGATAATAATCTCCTTAGCAGTAAGTGCCCCACTCACACAAGTCTCATTTGAGCTGACAACACAAGCAAATGTGCACTTTTCCTTTGTGGGTGTGAACATGAAGAACATTCTTTGAAACTTGCACTGAATCTCTAAAAAGATATTTGATTCCTCGTCACTGCAGCTGCAGATCTGGGTTTAATGGGATGTACCAAATGTCTCATTGGTAAATTCCACTGTGTTCTGTCTGAATATTGATGACCTGTCATTCATAAGAGCTATTCTTCAACTGTAGACTCAAGGTTTCATCATGCAAAAGTGATGTGTTTAACCTCCATCTACCCATTTTTCTCACCGTCTGTATTTATGACAACACATGGTGGATTCTGGAGTGTTATTTCTGGCAGTGGGAAAATAATTTTTCCCTCGGGTTTACCAACCGCCAAATGTTTATCAGCCATGTAAATGCAGTCCTGTAACATTTGGTTCCACAGAGTATGGCTGGCGTTTTGGAGACTGGACCACATGCAGCGCTTCCTGTGGACACAGAGGATCTTGGCTGCGGAAGATTCACTGTGTCTCACTGGATGGAAAGGACGTTCAGGACACCATGTGTCAGCACATACCGAAACCCAACACATCACCAGTTCCCTGCAACAGACGGGAATGTCCACCCAGGTACGCAAGACAATGTCCTGCAGGCCAGCTCATTAAAGTTGTCATCTCCTATTTATTGTTTCCAAAACGTCATCTCTTATTAGCCATGAAGAAATAAAAACACTGGATATTTATAGGTTTTTAATTCACATAGTAGAGAATGCAGATGTAAGAAATGAGGCAGATTTTTGACTACAATCCCTATTGTTGCTAACTAGTGAGGTTAGCAGAAATGACCAACTACTTAGCAAGGGGTTGCTAGTGTTGCTAAAGTGATCGTCATGTCATTGTTGGGTGGACCAGGTCTGACAAAAAACATCAGCAACTGAGTGAACAAACCTGTCCAAGAGCTCCGTTTACGCCATACAGTGTTTGAGCTATTGAGCTAAACCTATTGTGTTACATTTAGTTAGAACCATGGTTCTCAAACTATGGTACGTGTACCACAAGCAAGCTTTCTGTGGTGGTACTTGGAGGAAAATCAGAAATACTGTTCTGCTGTATCTACCAGGGTATGTGATCAGAGTGGAGCTGAGGATTTTTGAATGTGTAGAAAATCCTCTTTTTTTTTTTGTTATTTAATAACATAAAATAAATAAATAATAATAATTAAAGTCCCCTCATCTGTCACTCCATCTTAATCTAATTTCACTACCTAAGTGTGTGAAGTTCATGTGAGGAAGACAAGGATCCTTAGCTGACTTTGCTTAGTCTATTTACCACTGTATTTTAACATTGGTGATAATGGTGTTACTTTGAGAGTTCAATATTTTATCTGGTGGTACTTGATTATTATTTTAATATATTTAATTGGCTAATGCTCTTGCTGCTGCTTGGAAAGATGAGCATTTGTCATTTTTTGCCACACGCAACGCCAGGAAAGCGAATCAGCAGACCCACAAGGCGGTTTGTAAATACTCGACACTGCTCCATTTAAAGAGAACGAGAAGTGTTTCAGTCGATGCCGCCACCACGTACGTGTGAATCACAGCTTATTTCCCAGTCTCCAGTGGGCATATGCAGCACAGGAGAGTTTTTAGCAGCACATTTTTAAACCAAAAGACAGTAATACTGTTACAAAAAAAGGTCATAATTGTCTCTTACAAACTATAGCTAATTTCGAAACACATTTTTTTTTTCATACCTTGCACCGCCAATAACTGTCCCACCTGGGTGACCAGCACATGGGGAAAGGTACCTTTAAACATCGAATCAACAATTTAGATCAAATAAGTAATTAGTGTAATTTTTTTTTTTTTTAACTCCATTTCAGTGTTCAGGCAGATGTTTGGGGCCCACCACCACTGTTCAGAGGAGATCTGTCATGTGTCAACATGCCAATGGCTCATTGTACACGGACTGTGATGTCAGTAACAGGTACACACAAATACAACTGGAAAGTCTACACAAGGGGTCTCGCACTCATATGACCTGGGGGCCACTGAGTGTCTAGTCTGGTCAGTAAAGTGAATAAAAAGTCAAACTTTTTGAGAAAAAGATATAGAAATAAAAAAAATGTACGACAATATTTCACATAATTTAAAAATAAAGGTGTTTCTTTTGACATGGAAGGATAAATAGTTCACCATATAGAGTATTTATGATACAAAATCAATCTATCAATAAAGAAAATATACAGAAATAAATAACTTCATATTAAGTACCAGGCCACATGAAATTGATTGGGGGGGCCACAAGTCTGAGACCTGGTATACACTGTTTTTTTTTAACATAAAGTTAAAAAACAATTTTTTAATTACAGAGGCTTCTTAAATACACTTCCAAAGGATTTTTATTTTTTACGCAATTAAAGTCGTACACAAAAACAAAAAC
>NW_025320819.1:0-17667 GCF_019176455.1 Solea senegalensis | reverse complement strand
CTATAAGCAACTAGTCATAGGCAACAAGATATAGGCTACTAACTGTGTTGAACTGGCTATAGGCAACTAGTTACTTTCAAGTAGCTATCATCATTAGGCTATAAGCACTTGCTCTTCAATTCACTGTAAAATCACTGTATTCAACCAGCTAAAACTAGCTTTATTCAACTAGCTATAGTCTGCCAGCTGTTGTCACTAGCTACAGGAAACTAGCTATATTCAACTAGCTGTATTCAACCAGCTAAAACTTGCTTTTTCTTACTAGCTATAGGCGACCAGCTATTGTCATCTAGTTTTAGGAAAACAGCTATATTCAACTAGCTGTATTGAACTTGCTAAACAAGCTATATTCAACTAGGTATTGTCAGCCAGCTGTTGTGACTAGCTACAGGAAACTAGCTAAATTCAACTCGCTGTATTGAACTTGCTAAAATTAACTACAGTCAACTAGCTATAGTCATTGGCTCAGTGGTTAAGACCGGTACCCTGTGTGCAAAAGACGTCATGATCACAATTCAACTCCACCCCTGGCAGGTTGTACTCAATTCCCTTGTAAGTCGCTTTGGATAAAAGTGTCTGCTAAATGACATGTAATGTAATGTAATATACAAAATTTGCTATTCAACTAGCCACAGACAGCTTACTGTATTCAGCTAGCTAGCTACAGCTTCCGGTACTTGTGTTAGTTACATGTATAGTTGCTGTAGTTAATAGCTGAAGATAATTTGACTAGTATGACTGAGAACCTTGGCAGACTGAACATCATTGTTGAGATATTTTTATTGGTTTTCACTCAGGAAAAAACGAAATATTCAGTTTGATTATTCAATATTGTGAGAAACTGAGAATCTCCCCTTTTTTATTTCATTTAAATAACAGTGTGTATTTTTGAACTTTGGGCCATTTTTGAGCTGCAGGAGAAAAACGGGACTCAGGCTTAATTCATTTCTTACAAATCCTGGTCGTGATGTTTTCACTGAAGAAGACGTCACAGTTTTCTTCTTCCCACCTGAAAACTCCAGTCTGCCATCGATACTCCTCTGTGTGTGTGTGTGTGTGTGTGTGTGTGTGTGTGCGTGTGTGCGTGCATGTGTGTGTCAGAGAGAGAAGTAATGAAGGTGCCAATACATGCAGGTACCACACACACACACACACACCAACACACAGTGTTTACTGTGGTTTCATTAACCAGCATCTGACGCTTCAAATCCAAGATGGCTGTCTCAGTCCTTCTCCTGGAGAGGTGTTGCTAGGCAACTCCCTCCCTGCTCTGCTGCGCTGTGAGTGGAAGATGGCGTCTCCCCACAGACTGTGTGTGTGAGTGAGAGAATGTTATGCTGCGGTTGATCTGAGAAAAAAAAGCTTTGCTCAGATATGACACACATGTGTGAACACACACACACACACACATACACTGTGATGAGCAGATTGAACCCAGATGTTCTGGCCGTTCTCCACGGTCAAATTGTGAAACACACTCTTTTTCTTTCTTTCTTTCTTTCTTTCTTTCTTTCTTTCTTTCTTTCTTTCTTTCTTTCTTTCTTTCTTTCGTTCGTTCTTTCTTCTATCACAAACTGCTGCTTCTGTCCATCTACACTTCATTTAAAAGTCCACTGTTATAGGCAGAAAGGGAATATACTACAAATGTGTGTATGTTTGTTTAAGTGTATAATCCCTTTAAAGTGAAATATTGTTTGGTTTTGTGGAATTTAACTTGTACGTCAGACGGGGTCTTGCTGTACGGAGATGGCCATCTTGTGTCTCCACACTTCTTGTTCGGAGTGTGGCCACTTCCTGTTTTATGACCACTCTGGATGGAAGATCACATAAAGTCTGATGGATGAAACCAGCCAGAGCACTTTGGTTACTTCGTTGTTGGCCTGTGAGGGCCACCGTAGTCCTGCATTTGTTACAGTCTCACCAGTTGGTGTCACTAATTCTTCTTTGTGTTGTTCGTATGTGGACCTAAATTTTGTGGGTTTATGTCGTCCCTCATCAGTCTTTCACGTGTTTGAAGAAGAAGAATATTTATCTGTGACTCGTGGACAGTGTCTTTGTCTTGCGTTCTCAGCTCTTCTCTGACCTGTGGGACATGATTTGCTTCTCGTCTCTCCTCTCTTGTCGAACTTGACATCCGTGTTAATCAAATGTGACTCAGTTAAACGAATAAACTGGTTCAGTCCAGTCTGACGTTCGGTGTAATGGGGACAAACGAGGAGGTTTTAGCTCATATTAGCCCCACGCTATGAGGAGTGGGGGCCACACTGTGTGATTGACAGTTGGTGGCGGTGGTCAGCGGTTGCCTCGGTGACAATCTCCGCCCTGAAGGATTTCAATGAGCTGCTTCTCCTTTTCACTGACTGTCAGTCCTTCAGTGATGTTAAACTAAAGTCATTTAACTTTTCTGCAACATTGTTGTGGACTTTGATAAAGCTCTACATTTTTCTTTTTCTCCCCTCTTTAATTTCCAGAATTATCTTATGATTTTTTTTATTTTTTGTTTCTATCTTACGTTGTTTTTACATACGTACATTGAGGTTCTCAACGTACGACCTGAAATTTGCTTAAGATGGAGCGAGAGATAAGGTGTCTCAAATTATTAGTATTTAATTTATGATATATTTCATTTTCTACACACTCCAATCACATACCCTAGCACATGCAGTAGAAGATCGCACCACACGTACCAAAGTTTGAGAACCATGGGCATAGATCGTAGGGCTGTCACTTTTTCCCCAATTAACAAAAAAACAAGTTTGGGTACTCAAATATTCAGTACCACCTGCTCACACACACACACACACATAAACATGACAACGTTATACACGCATTGTGATCCAGTTGTAGTCGGAAGTCGCAATTTCCTCCTCGGCAGTTTGAACTGGAATGCCCTCTCTCAAGTCGGATTTCAACTTGGAAAGTCGGAGCAACCCTTGCAAAATCCCAACATAGGGTCCCTAAAAGGTCACTAAATCTGACCTCTGACCTCCAATAACATGATCATAAATGGTCGTAAGATGTGACCTGCTTGGCGTTCCGTAGCGTGGTTCCAGTATGCAAATTTTTGCACTACTGAATGAAGTCACACGCCTGAAAAGCGTCCTTAGCGCTAGTTATCGTGTTACCGCGAGTTGAATTTTGAGGACGGAGTTGATGTGTCGCCCAAATCAGCAGTTGCCGTTATAGGCAGAAAGGGAATATACTACAAATGTGGGTATGTTTGTTTAAGTGTATAATCCCTTTAAAGTGAAATATTGTTTGGTTTTGTGGACTTTAACTTGTACGTCAGACGGGGTCTTGCTGTACGGAGATGGCCATCTTGTGTCTCCATGCTTCTTGTGCGGAGTGTGGCCACTTCCTGTTTTATGACCACTCTGGATGGAAGATCACATAAAGTCTGATGGATAAAACCAGCCAGAGCACTTTGGTTACATCGTTGTTGGCCTGTGAGGGCCACCGAGTTGATGTGTCGCCCAAATCAGCAGTTGCCGTGGTTACTATTAGTTGGCAGCAGGTTCAGGTTAGCGGGAGAAGCTAACGTGTAGTCAGAAAAAAGTGTTGTGGCTACAACCACAACACTTTTTTCCCCCTCTGGCACGACTGCAGGACGTCACACTGGGGGCGTGGTTAAATCCTTGATTCCACCTTTGCTTTCAAAGGTCGAGATTGAGGCGTCATTTTGATCAATATTGTTTTTTTTAGTCGTAAATTAGCTTATTTTCTTTGACACAAACAGGCCGCTGTCGTCACCGTCGGCTCTCACGCTCTATTTATCTCTGTCTGTTTGCAGGGGACATCACTCAGAAGGGTTATGAGAAGAAGAGGTCCAAGCTGATCAGGGCATTTGTTCCTCATGCTGGAGGTAATTTAGTAGCCTCTGACTCCGCCCCTGTCACACACACACACACATACACTCAGCGGAAGTATTCCCACATCACTAGTCGAGGATCGATCTGGTATCATGACAAACGCAGTCATGATGATGATACTGAACTGCACTCCATCGATTCCATCCTCAGCTACAGCCATTAGTGAATGTAGGTTAAGACTCCCTCGAGCTCAGCTTGGGCCTGCTCCTCTGTTTCTACACACACTCACACACACACACACACACACTCCGGCTCCACAGGCCTCACGTGATCCAGTGTCATGTGACACCGAGCAGCAGCAGCAGCAGCAAACATGACTGTTATTTTATTATCATTATTCTTATTTAATTTTGTGTTGTTTTGTTTTAAAAAGTTGATTCAAATCATCTCCATGTTTGTTTTTTCCCTCCTTTTTTATGCTCTTTATCTACTGCTTCTGTCAAACATGTACATGTGTATATATATGTGTGTGTGTGTGTTTGTGTTATATGTGTGTGTCTGCTTGCTTGTCCCGCCTGCGTCTGTAGGTATGGAAGGACCCATGTCTCACCGGGCGGCACTCGGGCCTCCCTCCGCCGCCCGTTTCCACCGACGGAGAACCTCCGGCACCAGAGACGAGCGCTATAGATCAGGTACAGAAAAAAATAAACTAAAACCTCGTCTTCTGAGGAGAGAATAAATCCAGGTTAACATCTCAAAACATCCACACCAGTGAGTCTCTAGGACCAGGATTGAGAAACCCTGATCTAGATCTCTGTTGAAGGGCTGGTTTTCAATAAACTAGCCCGACTAATGTCCATTAAGCTGTCAATCAAAGACTTTTCATTTTAGGACATTTTAGGCCGATGAAAACAACCACTAAAAGACAATGTTTTTGATCATTATCTTGTGTTTTTATCTCTAATATTTATCTTAAAAAGTTTCTCATTAGCTTCAATTGACCAGATGTTATGGAGGTAGCTTGTGTTTTAACGGACGTTGTAAGAGTAGCCTATATTCTAAGAAAAAGTACTTAAGAGAAGCTACGTTTCCATGAATTCATAATGCAAATTGTAAAGAATATGCTGTTTTGTAAAGCAGGAGCTAGCTTATATAAGTTGTAAGAAAATTCTATGTTCTTAGAAAAAAATCTTTAAGAAAAAGATAAGGGTTAGCGAGGTTTCCATCACATTGGTCGCTAACGGCACCATTAAAAAGTCAAAGTTTAGCTTTAACTGACCGGACGTTAAAGAGCTAACTTATATTTTAGCGGGAATTTAAATTTTTTAGCAGTGACAACTCCCCCAAAGGGTAGTAGAAAATAAGTGATAGCTAGTTTTCCGTTAACAAGTATCACAAATGTTAGAAGATATTTAGTTTTCACATTTCGCAAACTAGTAGCCAAAGATTTTTAATTTCAGGATTTGTTGAATCCCTCAGGACTAACTACCGGAATTTAAAGAGCGAGCTTATATTTTAGCAAACAATATAAAACATATAGAGTGGAATGACAGCAATTAAAACAAAAATCTCTCTCAGAAAATCTGAATCAAGAATATTTCCATTTGGATGAATTGATAATGGTATGTCAATGTTTTCCGTGTTTTTTCGTACAATTTGTTCGCAAGTCAATAAAAGACAATAAAAATAATTTTATGAAGCAGTCAAAGTCGTCTCTGTTGACTGAACTTCCACTCGTGACCTGTCATACATGTGTTAGCGTGTAACTCGTCAACCTTTACAGTTAAATGATTGTTATTGGTGTCTTTATCGCCATCGCTTCATAAACTGATATTTATCTCCTCCTGTTCGGTGCGTGTTTAATCCAGCAGTCATTTACCAGTCTAATCAGAGGCTCAGCAGAGCCATGAGTGAAGAAGACGTTCCTCCTTGTTCCTGTACATCACATGTCTCCCTCTGTCTGTCCCTCTCTGTCTTTCAGACGTCCACACTGAGGCCGTGCAGGCCGTGTTAGCCCGACACGTGGAGAGGAAGGTGGCCGTGCCCATGCCTTCCAAAAGACGCTCGCTGGTGGTGCAGACGTCTATGGACGCGTACACACCTCCAGGTGATGACACAGACACCTTTAACCCTAAAGCAAACCAACTTAACCATCAAAATTCCCTTTAAAGTTGTCAGGAAAAGAAAAAATGTCCTCACAAACATAGCTACACACTCGCACACATGTCCAGACAGGATTATGTTGTAACTGTAACTAAAAAGATGACAGAAAAACTGCAAACTGACAACATTTCTCAGAGGAAAGCTAAGCACTCAGTTCACACTGAAGAGGAAAAATACGGGTTATTACCTCATTTTTTTCTCCTCTCTTTACCGTGGCAACTCGACCTTTAGCTCAGATGTGAGCTTGTCACGCCAAGCATAACCAGAATGATACCGCAAATGAGACGATGATTACATTTTAATGAAGGAAATATAATACATTTGCCCGCCGCTAATTTTTCTTTTTGACCTTTTGAGGAAATTTCGTTAACTGAATTTGACACCTGACGTGTGAGTGTGATGTCATGTGATGTCACTTAAAGGTCCAGTGTGTTACATTTCAGAGGAGGATTTATTGGCAGGAAATGCTACCCATAAATATGTTTTTTAAAGTGTAGAATTGCTTTTTGTGTCGCATCTGTATGATATGATACTCATGTATCGGTGTCGTTGCAATGCGATACTGAGTATCAGCCCAATACGATACAGTATCTGTCCAATATGACGCTCAGTATCATAATCTGTCCATAAAGATACTTGGTATCGGCATTGGTCAAATGTGACACTCAAGTATTGGTGTTGTCCGATATGATACCCAGAATAGATATCAGTCTGATACAATGCCCAGAAGTAGTATCGGTCCAATATTATGCTCAGTATCAGAATTGGTCCAAAACGATACTTGAGATCAGCATTGGTCTGATGCGATACTCATTATTGGTCCCAAATGATACTCAGTATTGGTATGAAACGATACTCAGTATCGATATCGGTCCAAAACAACACTTAGTATGGATCCGAAATTATATTCAGTATCGATATTGGTCTGAAACGATACTCTGTATCATATCAAGCCGAAACGATACTCAGTGTTGGAATCAATCCAATATTATATACAGTATCGGTATCGGTCCATAATAATACTCACGATCAGTACCGGTCCAAAACGATAATCAGTATTGATATCGGTCCAAAATAATACTCAGTATCCCAATTGATCCGAAACGATACTCTGTATCAGTATTGGTCCAATAATGGTCAAAATAACTAAATCCGAAAACAATTTATATCTTTATTTCTTTTATCACCTCTATTTAACCAGGAAAGTGTAGAAATGTTGCTAAGAAATGTTGAACTGTTCCTTTAATATTGTACACACTGTTGTCACTGAATCATGACTCATGAAAACTTGGCTGTCGTCGTTTCCCACTGAAATATAACGGCGGTCACTGACTCTCACCAGGCCTGTCCCCCCTGTGCTCAGACTCGTCGTCGGGCTCGGACGAGGAGGCGGGGCCAGGCGACGACATGTCTGGCATGGAGCACTGGATGAGCCGCCCCACCCAGCTGGGCCCCGCCCACCTGGGCTCCACCTCCTCCTCGTCCTCGTCGACTCAGAGCGGAGGCAGTGGCAACGCTGGGCGACTTGCTGACTCTCTGGCACACACGCACCTGTCGCACCTGGCACACGCTCACCTGTCGCACACGCACCTGGGCCAGTCTCACCACCAGCAGAGCCACCTGTCGCAGTCGCACCATGGTAATGGTCCTCAGTGTGTGTGTGTGTGTGTGTGTGTGTGTGTGTGTGTGTGTGTGTGCGTGTGTGTGTGTTCACTGATTTCATCAGGAAACTGAAGTTTGTAAACCACTCACTCTCCCTGCACCAAACTCTATTGAAAAAATCAGTGATTTTAGCTCACAAGGACACAGGAGCTGCTGGTCTACTGCTGCCTCACTTTGTGTCACTGACGTAAATCTGAACAAAGGATTTTAAAGTGATAAAATAAGACATTTGAATGTAGTGATGGAGGCAGCAGTGGATCAACAACTCCTGTGTGCTGTGATGTTAAAATCACTGATTTTCTCTATGGGGTTTGGTGTGGGAGAGCGAGTGGTTTACAAACCTCAGTTTCCTGCTGATAAACGATAAAGCCGTAGACTCATATTTGGCTGACTGTGTCTCAGTTTCTGATACAACCACAGTTTAAAACTTTAAAGCACAAAAAGGGCAGTTCATACACTTTTTTTTATGCACAATGGATAGGCAGT
Source organism: Solea senegalensis (assembly GCF_019176455.1). NCBI lineage: Eukaryota > Metazoa > Chordata > Actinopteri > Pleuronectiformes > Soleidae > Solea > Solea senegalensis. Next base: position 9,547 of record NW_025320819.1, on the reverse strand, counting down.
GAGCACTGGTGTTTCACAGCAACAAGATTCTGCGTTTGACTCCTGTGAGTGTTCCAGCGTGTACTTTACTCTAAAGACACGCAAACACACAGACATGGTCTCAGGTTTATTTAGAGACACTAATGGATGGATTAGAATAACACACATCAACACAAGGTCCCTTTAGATTTGTGCTGTCACTTGTAATTCACCTCTGTGCTCAGAAATGAACTCCAGCACACGTTAAATAAAAACCTGAAATGCCATGGCAACAGAGCACATTCCAATCTAACCAGCAAGATCGTGTGATTTATTTATTGCTTTAAAAAACATTACACACTTTAATTCAAAAGTTCTGTTGTTGTTGTACAGTGTACAATGTACACTAATTGATTATTTATTATGTTGATGAATTCAAGTACTTTGATCATCGATTGAGCAGTTGAAGTGTCTTTCTTCTTTTTTTTTGAAGAAAGACATTTGAGATTTGAGAATATCAGCAAAAACTCAGGGATTCATTGAGAAAATCATCCAAAAATTGAATGGATTGTAAAAATAATCATAAATTATTTTGTATAACGTGTAAAAAATACTGTCATATTTATCAGTATTATAAAGATAGTCTCTGTGCGTCTTTGTCTCTTCTGCATGTTACATTTTAATGTTACAGCTTTTATGCTGCAATCATTTTTCATCCATAATTCATTTGTCCTAAATTATTAATCCAGCAGTAACATTGACTTTATTAGTTTTATTTACACCACGCCCCACGTTCTCGGGTGCATTTATGTTTGATAAAACTCCACGGCCTGTTTCTAACTGTGCGTGTGTGACCTCAGGTATCGGTCACCTGTCCCTGAAGAGGAAGGGTGCGCTGAGCGTCGCCGAGAACGGAGGATCTCTGCGACGATCCTGCGAGTTTGGCTCTGACATGTTGTGGCCGCCACCGCTAGAGTCTGACGGTAAGTCCGATTTCTTTCAGGTTTACACGTCTGCGATTTGGTAGAAACGGAATTATTTGATTTTCGACACACATTTTTGACCTGAAACCATAGAAATCCAACAGATAAAGATGTAAAGATATTGTGCATAAGAGTATGATGAGGAAAATAACGTCTCGTGTTAAAGGTTTATTTCTAAGCTTAAATCACTGCTGTTTTAGAGCTATAGCACCTTTTCTCTGTTGTTCCCACCCTCCAAAAACCTGAACTGTCCCTTTAAACTCACTTATAAACTTATAAACCTTTCCTTAAAAAAAATAATTCTGCTGTTGTGGGTTTGGTTTTACATTTTTATTTCTATGTAAATATAATTACAAGATGAATTGATTTCACAGTAGTAATTGTAATAATTATTAATATTAAGTAAATGAAATGTTACTGACTAGACCTTTAAAGTCATAAGTCGAACAATGGAATCTTAAATTCATGAAACAAGTTGTCAGAAAAAATGATTGACTGATGGATGTAAACCACCCACACCAAACCCCATAGAGAAAATCAGTGATTTTAGCTTGCGGGGACACAGGAGCTGCTGGTCTACTGCTGCCTCGTGTGGTCACTTTGTGTCACTAAAATAAATTGAAATGAGTAATTTTGAAAGCCGAAGTGACAAAATAAGACATTTGAACTTAATGATGGAGGCAGCAGTGGATCAACAACTCCTGTGTGCTGTGTTAAAATCACTGATTTTCTCTATGGGGTTTGGTGTGGGAGGACTAAAGTGTCACAAACCTTCAGTTTTCTCTCAGAATATTCTTCCTCACAGTGAGAGAAAGCGGCAAACATCTTCTTAAGCTATTGTGCACTTGGATTAATCATTCAGCTAAGTAGTATACTAATTTTCTTCTTATGATTCCTCTTAAATGTCACAGATTTGAATAGAAGTGTAGCCGTGTCCAAAATTGACTTAAAAGTCAAATTGAGCATTAAAAAAAACGGCCTAATGGATTCTGTAAGGCTATAAAATAACAAGGCTGGTGACAAACTGTGCCGTGATAAATAAGAGCAGAGTGACTCACTGCTGGCTCTCTCTCTTTCTTTCTCTCCCTCCCTCCCTCTCTCTCTCTCTCTCTCCCTCCCTCTCCTTCTCTCTCTCCAGAGAATCACTCGACTCCCCCGGATGTGACCGGATACTCGTCGGACTCACCTCACTCCCACACAGAGCGCCACCACATGGCCAACATGGGAACCATCGCCAGGAACACGCAGAAGTACGGCAACGCCGAGCGCATGGAGACAGGCGACGGTGAGCGTTGGCGCCCCCTGACTGTGAAACACAGCAGCACCTTTAGCCTCGCCGTTTGAGTAAAGACATGCTGTTAAATATAGACACGCATTAATGCAGAGGTGAACTCTAATTGGACCATTACCTCAGAGATCTCTGTCAGTGTCGCTCTTCAGGATGAGCTCAGGAACTTTCCTTAACCCTTTATTTTCTTTAAGAAAAAAATTATCCTGAGAGCAGCACTCAGATTTTTGTGAATAGTTGAGCTCAAAATAGTTTAGCTCGCTCTCCTGCTCCAAACTCCATAGAGAATCTGTAACAATGAATGTCATTTTGAATTGGTAAACAAATCATTTTCAAGAAATCTTTTAGTAAATTAATTAAAACTTCATTCTATAAAACATATACAGTATAAATACATAAATCTTGACTAAAAAGTTGGGAAAATTCAGCAAATTTGTTTGGGGACCCCAAAAAAAATCACCCACTACCCCAAGCATTCATATCTTTGCTAATTTTATGAAAGCTAACAACAAACATTTGTATTTTATGAAAGCTAATAACAAAAGTTCATATTTTTGCTAACATTATGAACACTAAAAACAAACCTTTGTATTTTTATTCATATTTTTACAAATTTTATGAAAGCTAAAAACAAACATTTGTATTTTTTTGCTAATGTTTTGAAAGCTAACAATAAATAACACATTTGCTACTTTTATGCACATTAAAAACAAACATTTTGGTGTTCCATTAGCGGTATTACCTGGTACCTTCTGGCTTCAGCTAATTTGTTTGGGTACCCCAAAAAGCCCATTTATGGGTCCTGACCCATTGTTTGAGAACCACTGGCCTCAACAAAGACTCTTCAAAAGAAGTTTAAGGGATAGATTTTTCTGACGTCTGAAATTTAACGCAGTAAAATTGGAGGTGACGTCGTTCCCAGCTACGACACTTTCCTGACATCACATTTGTGTTTTTGTTTTTGTTTGTGTTTTTTCGGCAGGCGTCCCCGTCAGCAGTCGTGTGTCGGCAAAGATCCAGCAGCTGGTGAACACACTGAAGCAGCCTCGCAGACCTCCTCTACGAGAGTTCTTTGTGGACGACTTTGATGAGCTTCTGGAGGGTGAGAAACTTTTTTGTTATTTGAGTGAGTCAGTTGGTATACGCAAGTCATGACATGTTCTCCACACATTTAACTTTTAACGACGCCTACGGTGGGATGGTGTCGGAGTGAAGTCAGGGCCGAGTTTGAGCTGCGGTGAAGGTTTGAGGGAATGGTGCAGCAGCAGCAGCAGAGCTGGTCACATCCGACAGTTAAACTCTGGATGCTCTGTGTTGTTTCGTGTGGGTGGAGGAGAGTTTGGGGCGTGACATGCAGGAGCAGTGAAGCCTGAACTCGCTTCCCAATTGTTCACCCTTTTTTAACCTGTAATTAGTAATAATACTAATAATCATCTGTTGCATCCTGGGAAAGTGAAGAAACAAAGTGTGACATCTTTTTGTTTCCAGGTATTTTTAAAGCTTGAGTTGTGTTTGTTTTTCCATTACACGGTTCCAGCTCCACTAGACATTAGCAGTAGTACCTGGTACCTTGCTAATTTTCAGAATGCTAAAAACAAACGTTTGTAATTTTTTGCAAATTTCATGAAAGCTAACAACAAACATTCATATATTTGCTAATTTTATGAATGCTACATGCACACGCTAAAAACAAATATTTGTATTTTTTGCTAATTTCATGAAAGCTAACAACAAGCGTGTGTATTTTTGCTAATTTCATGAAAGCTAACAACAAACATTCATATCTTTGCTAATTTTATGAATGCTACGTTTATACGCTAAAAACAAATGTTTGTATTTTTTTGCTATTTTTCTGAAAACTAACAACTAACGTTTGTATCTTTGCTAATATAATGAATCCTAAATACAGATGTTCATAATTTTTGCTAATTTTATGAAAGCTAACAACAGACATTTATATCTTTGCTAATTTTATGAAAGCTAACAACCAACATTCCTATCTTTGCTAATTTTCTGAATGCTAAAAGAAAGTTTATATTTTTTTGCTTTTGCTGTATCAGTTACATTTCATCAAAGTGTACCCTCCTATTTCTTGCTTTTCAGTGCTTAATTACCCGAAGTTAAAATGATGCAGATAAATATAAAATGTTGATTTGTTTTAACCCCGAGAACTTTCTTATGTCACACCTTTTCCTCAGTTTAAAGAACTTTTGTTGTCCTGGTTTCCTTCAGAGCGGAAGCTTTTCAGCCTGTTTTTCATAAAACACAAAGGTTTTAAAGTTTGTTTTGCGGGAATCTTGAGCCCTGAAACCCCCACAGATTTTTTGCTCAGCTCTAAGCATCTGTCTGTGTTTTCTATCTTTGTCTTTTCCTCCTTCACTGCCATGAAAACTTAGACTTCTGTGCATTGACAGTGTGTTGTAAATAGCTGCAGTGTGGTCAAAGCTCAATGATGCTGCACTCTGGTGATTTAGGAGGCTTTAGACCTGCACTTCACTCTGGATCCACTTTTTATGACAATGGCTCAAGGTTGAATTCTGCCAAATCCTTGTCTGCTCCTGCTGTCTCAACTAAATATTAGAGGACATTAAAGGGATATATACTGTTTTCAAGGGTTGAACTATCTCATCTCACTATTAGACAGACTTTTCTAACAAGAAACTGAAGTTTGTAAACCGTTCGCTCTCCCACACCAAACCCCATTGAGAAAGTCATTGTTTTTAGCTCAAGGGGACACAGGAGCTACTGGTCTACTGCTGCATCGAGTGGTCACTTTATGTCACTGTGCTAAATCTGACCAACAGATTTAATACACCAAAGTCATAAAATATCACATTTGAACTTAGTGATGGAGGCAGCATTTGTGCTGTGATGTTAAAATCACTGATTTTCTCTATGGGGTTTTTGCTGTGGCAGGGTCAGTGGTTTACAAACTTCAGTTTCCTGTTGTAAAAGTCTGTCTAACAGTGAGATAAAGTGGCAAACACATTTTTTAAGATGCCGTAGACTTGAATAGGTGCAGATTTTAACAGTTAATATTTTGTTAAGTGGCTAAAATTTAGTTTTTCCTCATGTCCTGTGGCCAGAAGACAGTATTTCACCCAGAAGTCAAATTAATCTTTGTATCAGAGTGTGATTACATCTGCTTTTGTTGCTCCGGTTTCCATACGATGACACTTAAAACATCTGTCTCCTCGTCCACAGTCCAGCAACCTGACCCCAACCAGCCTCGGCCAGAGGGGGCGGAGATGATGCCGGTGCGAGGCGAGGCGCTGGGCGTGGTCACGAACTGGCCACCCTCCCTGGAGGCTGCGCTCCAACGCTGGGGCACCATCTCCCCGAAAGCCCCGTGCCTCACCAGCCTGGACACGGCGGGGAAGCCGCTCTACGTCCTCACATATGGTAACCAGACGCTTGTCCGCTCCACGCCATCAGTCACGTCGTTTATGTGTGAAGTAAAACAGGTGCATGAATCCAGAAATCTGCAGGAAATGCATGGACATATTCACCACTTTACCTCACTGTTAGATAGGAAACTGAAGTTTATGTCCCTTTGTAAACAACTCCCTTACACCAAAGTCCAAAGGGAATATCATCGATGGATCGATCGTCACAGCACACAGGAGTTGTTGATCCACTGCTGCCTCCGTCACTACGTTCAAATTAGTTATTTTGGGAATTCCGTGTTTGAAATCCTTTGTTCAGATTTACCTCAGTGACACAAAGTGACCACATGAGGCAGCAGAGGACCAGCAGCTCCTGTGTCCCTGTGAGCTTAAAACGATGATTTTCTCTATGAGGTTTGGTGTGAGTGAGTGGTATACAAACTAACCCAAATTTCACTTTCTGTACGTCAATAACTCCTTTAACACCATTTCTAAATTCCCAAACTCTACCTTTAATATTAATCCACAGTCACATATGCATATGTAATGCAGTGCACACTCAGTTTCACAAGGTTTGTGTGACTTGTGTGACGGAAACTGAAGTTAATATTTTACATTTTTACCCAAAGAGGTGATTGATTATGTTTTATTGTAAAATCAAATCATCTAATGGTTGGTGTTTTCAGGATTGATAAAGAAATTGACTGGACTCATGATAGCAGATTGAACAACGGACATGTTTCTCATTTACTCCATAAGAAAATGACAATAAACATCGAAATCTTTACTGATAAATTGTATAAATATTGGACAACAAACCAAAATATCCTTCCTGCATTTGTGTTCCCTTTATTTTTGAACGGTTTATTCACCAAAAGAGTCATTTCTGCTTCATATATCTGAGAAAACTTAACAAAAACAGGAGAATATAAAATCAAACATGAGATGTTGAGCTGCAGTCGTATTTTTAAACCGGCTACCTTGAGTTTGAGTCATGGATTTAATATCTGTCTGAAGTTCAAACACCGGACACTGGAGACAGTTTCTCACTCCATCGACTGAATGTCCTCAAAATAGACGTCTGACACACACACAAACACACACACATTTGCTCACGTCCTGTATCCTGCCCCCTGCAGGGAAGCTGTGGTCTCGCAGCATCAAGCTCGCCTACAACATCCTCCACAAACTGGGCAGCAAGCAGGAGCCCATGGTGCGACCGGGGGATCGGGTGAGTCACCAAACTGTGTGTGTGTTTTTGTGTGTGTGCGTGCATGTGTGCGTGCGTGGGTGCGTGCGTGTGTGTGTGTCACATCTCACCAGGGTCTCAAAGCAGAGACACAGACAGCAGAATCGTTACATGGCAAATATAAGCCTAATTTCTGTCAAATTGTTGTGATTTTTTTTTTGCTCTTGAAAGAAAAACGAACCCATAATCAGATGTTACATCTTATTTAAATGTGTGCACATGTAAGACATTCTAAAGTCAGATGAATCAAGAGAAGGAAGATTCATTTTCAGGAAATACTTCCTACGTGAGAGGATTTCTCTGTCTCTAGGGGGCGCCGCATCCAATCAGCAGCCCATTAATGCAATTTTCTTCACGTTACAGTCTGAAAGTACAACAGAGTATTAGCGCCACACTGAGAAAAAAAACATCTCACAGACTCCGAGAATAATGTCTTAATTTACGAGAATAAAGTAAAATTCTGAGAAAGTCGTAAATTTGCAACTTTATTCTCGCAAATTTACAACTTTATTCTCATAATATACAACTTTAATATCGTAAATTAAAAATTTTAATCTCGTAAATTTACAAGAATAAAATAAAATTTACAAGATTAAAGTCGTAAATTTACAAGAATAAAGTTGTAAATTTATGAGATTAAAGTCGTACATTTACTTTAATTTCAATAAAGTTGTAAATTTATGAGATTAAAGTTGTACATTTACTTTAATTTCAATAAAGTTGTAAATTTATCAGATTAAAGTTGTACATTTACTTTAATTTCAATAAAGTTGTAAATTTACAACTTTATTCTCGAAGTCTGTGAATTAATCTCGAAGTCTGTGAATTTTTTTTTCTCATTGTGTTCCTAATACTCCGTTGTGAGAAAAAGTGTGAAAAGTGACTCCATTTATAAGCTCATTTCAATAATTCCAGTCCAGCAAAATTAGTTTACCTCTGTTGACAGATTATTTTTCAAATCAATTTAAGAATATTTGGCAAAGTCAGAAAAGACTTTAAGAATGATCTGTGTTTGTCATCCTCTCTCCCTCCTCCAGGTGGCTTTGGTATTCCCTAACAACGACCCTGTCGCCTTCATGGTGGCCTTCTACGGCTGCCTGCTGGCCGAGGTGGTTCCTGTCCCGATAGAGGTTCCCCTGAGCCGTAAGGTACGTCTGTCACTGCAGCTCAGGCCATTTCATTTCATTTCATCCTCTCTGCTCCAGACTCCTGCTGAGTTTCATCTCTGTTCTTGTTTCCTTCCGTGTGTCGACGTATCAGTGACACCACAGACGGCTGAAAATGTCAAGCGCGTCTTTTGTCTCTCAGCTGTTTGCAGAAAGCGAATAATAATTCAAAGATAATCCAGAGATTCACGAGAGAGATTTGACTTTACCTGACCTGAAAATTAAGGAATTTGTCAGATTTTCCAGAAAAATGTATAAAGACATTTAAATTCTTCATTGTTATATGTTGTGTATACATACACAAATACACTTCAAAAACTTGAGTTATATCATTTAAATCAAGGTTTTAATAAAAAATCGATGCGCCTAACATCACAGCACACAGGATTTATTGATGTCTTATTTTGTCACTTTATCTTTTAAAATCCTACATTTGGATGTACATAAGCAACACAAAATGACCACATGAGGCAGCAGTAGACCAGCAGCTCCTGTGTCCCTGTGAGCTAAAATCACTGATTTTCTCTATGGGGTTTGATGTGAGAGAGTGAGTGGTTTACAAACTTGAGTTTGGAAAAGTCTGTCTCACATTGAGATAAAGACGTGAAATATAATATTATATTAAGCTATGGTAGCCTTAATCAGGGGTATGTACTGTATTAGTAGGTGAGTTTTAAATGTGTTGTCAGTGAGAGTGCGTGTCAAACAGCCTCACTCAGCTCAGTGTTGTGACTCGTATAATGCTGACATGGTTATGCAGTAATGCAGTGAAAAGCCTTTTCTCCTACACATCAGTCAGTCGACTGCATTACTGCTGCTGGATTTACCATCAAATATTCTGTTCTTTCTCTTTAGCAGCAGTTATTATTATAATATTATTCTTATATGTACAGTACATATATATATGTATATATATATATATATATGTATATATATATATATAGATATATAGATATGTATATATATAAAAAGTCACCACCTAAAAAAAAGTGTTGCATCGTTGGACCGCCTTTAGCTTTGATTACGGCACTCATTCACTGTGGCATTGTTTCCATAAGCTACTGCAATGTCACAAGATTTATTTCCGTCCAGTGTTGCATTGATTTTTCACCAAGATCTTGTATTGATGATGGGAGAGTCGGGCCACTGAGCAAAGCCTTCTCCAGCACATCCCAAAGATTCTCAATGGGGTTAAGGTCTGGACTCTGTGGTGGCAAATCCATGTGTGAAAATTATGTCTCATGCTCCCTGAACCACTCTTTCACAATTTGAGCCTGATGAATCCTGGCATTGTCATCTTGGAATATGCCCATGTCATCAGGGAAGAAAAAAATGCATTGATGGAATAATCTGGTCATTCATTATATTCAGGTAGTCAGCTGACCTCATTCTTTGGGCACATAATGTTGCTGAACCTAGACCTGACCAACTGCAGCAACCCCTTACCTATTTGCTAAGGCCAGGCAGTGTATATACTGTGTATATATATATATATATATATATATATATATATATAT
>NW_025320818.1:0-50036 GCF_019176455.1 Solea senegalensis | reverse complement strand
ACCTGTATTTTTTCTTTATTCCTGGACAGTTTATGTGCATTTATTTTTGTCGGGCGTCTCCCTCTCTAGGGGTCACCCCAGTGGATGATCTGCATATTTGATTTGACAGGAATTTTTTCAAGGAGCCCACTGATTTGACCGCCTGTGGCTGGAGTCAGTTTATGGCCCTTTTCCACTGTGTTTACGGCACGGTTTAGGTTGCATCAAAAGTACCTACTCAGCGTGGGCGGAGTCATCACAGCGACACACAAACAAGGGACTATAGTGACTTGTAAAGAAGTGGTAACTGAATCAAATCACTAGAATGTGTTAATTATTGAGATTTTAGACATTTCCCTGGTATTTGTTGTTGTTTTAGGATTTTGAAGTAGTTTTAACTGATCTACAGTTCAGCACTGTTTGGCTTGATTTCTGTGTCGGACGTCTCTTCTCTCTTGACCAATCAGTGACCGGCAGTTTGGCGACGTCACACATAATATCTACCCAGCAGGCTTAAAAAGTACCTGGTACCAGGTAGAGATGTTCCGATACCATTTTTTCCCTCCCGATACCGATTCCGATACTCGTGCTGTCGGTATCGTCCGATACCGTGTGCCGATACCAGTGTGTTAAAAAAATGCGTGTGATACTGTGATATGATTATCAAATGGAAGCCATTTTTTTTTCATATTTATTTTTAAATAGAACAGTATAAAAAACTGTAGTGCAACAGCAACTTAAATAAATATAGGAATAATTATAAAAAACTAATTAAAGTGCAGCCATTATGTAGTAAAATACAGAGGCATTTGAATCTTTAAATAGTGCAGTATCGTGGTATCGGATCGGTGCCTGGACTCCAGTACTCGCCGATACCAATACCAGCATTTTCGGCCGAGGGGAGGCGAGTAGAGCCGGTGTAACACTGAGCAATGGGGAATGGGTATCTTGCTCACAGGTATCCGTCTCTTGACATGCCAGGGATTCAAACCAGCAACCCTCGCCTTACAATCCCATTATCCCTTCCGCCTGACCATGGGCTGCCAAATAGAATTCTACAGAATAGGATTAAAAAAAAAAAAAAAAGTAAGAAAATGGACACTTGAGTGTTAGTCATTTTCAGTCATGGAGCAACACAAAGATAGTGCTGTTTCAGGGCTGTACTCCAGGACCCACAGATTCACAGCTTATCATGTGTGAAAAAGCAGCGTCGTGCCAGTCTGCTGCGTGAGCGTAGCCCACTTGGCAGCCTGGTGGCAGTTTGCTCATCTGTCCCCATGCCAGCGTGAGCACATCACCGATCTGGAGCAGGATTAAAGGACCTCATACTAACAGCTGTGCTGAGATTAGCCACGTCAGTATTTACAGTTATTTTGTCAACCGCTGCAGCACATGCGCCGTTTGAATAAGAAACTGCTACGTTTGAATTCCTTGTCTTTTCATCATCTTTTATTGCACCTTGGTTTCGATCTAAAATGCATCCCACGTCTGCGGGGAGAGATTGAGAGGGAGGTGCAGGGGATGGAGAGGAGATTGTTGACTTGGGACTAAAACTGACGTGTATGAAGACAATAATGCAGCGTGAATATGACTGAACGACTTGGGGAGAATATCTACTTATGAGTTTTCTGACAGATATTGTGATTTCAGTTTGATTTGAGATAGAGAAGTCAAATGTGAGTATTTACAACAACTGCAACTGAAATGCAAAATTAAGAATATAGATTGTATGCATTACGATGCTTTTGTTTATACAGTAAATATGACACACAAACAACTCCACCCCTTCGACTCCACCCCTGGCTGATTGTACTCAATTCCATTGTAAGTCGCTTTGGATAAAAGTGTCTGCTAAATGACATGTAATGTAATAAAAACGCTTTTAATATGTAAAATAAATATTTGCAAGAATTGTGGGCAGCCCAAGGCCAAGTTGATGGGCATTTGACATGTAACCACGGGTTGCTGGTTTGAACCTCTGCTATAGGTCAAGCACTGTATCCTTGAGCAATGTACCCATTGTCCCCCTTTAAACCTGGTATTAGAATGTGTTTCCTGTGATCAAGTTGAAAGAAGAAGAAGCAAGAATTACAATAATAAAACAATCCAAAATGGCTACCTTCCTTTTTGGTAATGGTATTATAGTGATTTTCAAATTGCGATTTCGATTTGAAGATGATTCACAACTACTGGTGTGAGGTTTGGGTCAACAATGCAGAGGAAAACTGACAGAAATAAAAAAAAAAAAAAACTTAAAACACACACACAAAAGATGTGCTCATTTTTGTTCGTCTGAGATAATGGAACATTGATGTTTGGTGCGATTGTGTTTATGTCCTTGTATTTGTGTGTGTCACTGTGAACCAGCGAGTGAATGCATGAATATGCATGTGTGTGCTCACACCGGGATAACTCGGTCAGTCTGTGGAGACTGATCACCTCATGATGGGCGGAGATTGGAGTGATTTTCCATACCCATCCCTGTATTGAAATGAAATGCATCCTATTTTCTGAAGTGGTATTAGCAGTCTTTCTGATATACGATGCATCTTAATATACGCTGATGCTTCATGATTAAAGGGGAAGAATGAGACAAAGGGGGAAAGGGGTCAGAGTTCCACTCTCCTCCTACAGTAGGTTTACATACACAGGATCTGTGCTCGGTGGTGTTGGGGTTACCAGGGCTCGTGCATGGATGGGATTAACACAGATTTGGGGTGAATAATCTTCTCAGTGGAGCATTGGTGTCGGGGGGGGTTGGGATGGAAAGAAGACATCAGGGGGAATGAGTGATATACCTGAACCCCCGATGGGAGGTGGTGGAGTAAGACCTAATTAATTCATCAGCATAACAGATATCTAATTGTAACTCACTGATTGTTTTAAAATACTTTTTTGTATTTTTTCTGCCTCCAAGTCATTGTTCATTAAGAGCATCCTTCAGTTTCAGCTTTTCTAGCTTGTTTCAGAGAGCTTCATATTTAAATGCCAGCCAATTATTATTTAACTATTATTTCTAAGTGAGTTCACACAACTCTATCTGTTTCTCACCTATTCCATTCCAAACGTGACTATCTTCTAAGCTGTGTAGATATATCTGCATGTCAATACCTGGAAATGAAAGCAGGAACATCTCATTTCTCGTCTTTAAAGTCATATTTTGATGTCAAACCCAAATGTTTTAAGTGAACAGTAAACAAAAAGGAATTGCCTCCAGAGAGGCAATTGTGAAAGTACTCCGTATCCGCAAGTACTCAAGTGTAAGTCATCATACTTGTACTTGGTCAGTATAAAGTGGATCCCTAATTTAAACTGTAAAAGTGCCAAACTTGTTTGTTTTGCCCAGATAGTATCTTACATTAACACCTCTGTTATCTATGTAACCTATGATCATGAAACAATAACTATTATAACTAGTTGACTGCTCTACTGGGTTCCCGGGTTTTTCTCTGAACTTGGAAGAGCAGCTCTTTTTTGTGTGTGTGTGTGTGTGTGTGTGTGTTGCCCCTGTGTTGCTTCTCTGCTCATGAAATAACCTTCAGAACACATTAAAGCTTAATGGCTTTGTCTCCCCGAGTGAGTTCAAAGCATTAATGAAAAACTGTCTGATTGAAAGAATGTAATAGCTGTTCCTGTGCTGGACTCAGTATTGCGCATTTGTTGTCCCTTGTCAATAATGTAAACGTGTTTGTTTAATTTGTTCCGTTGTGTCATTTCTGTAATTTTGTTATGGTGAGCTTTCTTGGCCGGGTCAATAAAGGTCAAATAAATACGTACAATTTGTTTTAGCCCTGCATTTGCTTGTGGTAATGGCAGTTTATGTACATATTTATGCATTTTAATATGCATACAAACCTAATGGAATGCCAGAACTCTATTGTGAAAGAATGGATTCAGGGTTCTCTCGCTCTCTCTTTTTGAAACATGTCTGTAAAGTCTGGTGTCTTTGCATATCAATAAGCATGCGGGTGGGGACATATTTTCAGTACAGAGTTGACCTGGATGTGCATTTGCATGTTTCTGTATATTCAGTGACAGATGTAGTTCAGCTTGGGCGAAACTCGTTGACAACTTGGCTCTGGTACCGCTGCTAAAGGTGCAGTTTATACTTTAGGGACCGGGGTCACTCCCGGTCCCTAAATGTGTTGCAGGAGCTGCTGTTTGATTCGTATCACCTCGTTTGATTTGCGGCCCCACAGGAGATCGTGCAGCGCTGCAGGCGGTTCCGTGACCCGCTATATGGACTGCAGCATTTCTACTTCAAATTTAAAATCCATAGAAACGAATGCCTTAGAAATAACAAAGGCACTCTTCAATATCTTGCCTAAACTGGGACCACGTCTGTTTTAGCATTAGTTTAGCACTGGTATCAGAAAAACACCCAAATAATACAGTAGTGCACTTTTTATAGCTAAAGCTAAGGGGGCTCTGTCAAGCAATACTATCAGACTTGACTGAGGGAGTGTTTGTGTGTATGCAGCCGCAATGCAGGGGATGGTTTTTGAGGAGTTCACTTCAGGACCTTTTTCTTGGGCACGTCTCTGTAGTCCAAGTCCAACCTGTGGTCTCGCTTTACTAGCTCAGCGTTGCTGTTGCCTCTTTCTATAAAACAAATCACTTCACTGCCATGCGCTACATTTCTGAAGCTACAGCACGTAGAAATGAATTGGAATGCATTTAAGTTGTTTAGCCTGTGTGTTCAAGACTGTGTGCGCAAGAGGAACTTCATTTTGAACAAAATAAGGAAACGTTGGCTAAAATATTCAGTGTGAATACAGTTTTACACACAGCCTCATTAATCCCGTTTTTTAAGATTCCATATTTAATCAGTCTTTATGTTTAAGATAATACGGTTTATAGTTGGAGGCTGTTGCCGTGGTGAACTCTCTGTGTGGGCTGTACAGTGTGTGTCACCTCCAGGTAGCGTGAACCTTGCGCACTACACTCATATTTGATCATTTCAGTTCATTTACTATTTGAGAGTGCAAGGGTCAAACCAACAAAGCATTTCGTCCGTTCTCAATTAATGTGTTGGCATGACATTACCATAGTAATTAGTTTTCCTTTTGTACTGAATGCCAGCAGCAGCAGCAGCAGCAGCAGCAGTAGCAGTAGTGGTGGGGGAGCTGCTGCGTCCTGCCTCATAGCTCTGAGCGTTTATTCAAATGCATTCACACGTATCTATATACTACACAAACATGCACATATTGTGGCCCATCTGTATGTACCCATGCAAAGAAGGATAAAACCAGGATGTGGTGGTAAACACAATGCAGCACCATCATCGCTGGTGGTCAGAGTAGAGCAACATGCAGACATATACACGGACCAGCGTTTCAAAGATCATGATATAATGTTGGGGAGTAATAAACACGGTGCAAATGTCTACTTAAATCCTGCGTAAATTTACACAGGGATTTACTGTATACAGCAGTTAAACGCAAGTCACACAGGAAATGATTGCAATATCACAGTTATATAAGACACAACTAATACAAAAGTACAGTTCAAAGTTAAATGACTGCCAATTCAGAGTTATACAAGGCACAACTACCCAAAATGTACATCACTGCTAAATCACAGTGATATTATGTTACAGTCAAATAGTGCATTTTTATAGAAAATTACTATTTGGGATAATAAGTACCAGCTTTTGCTTTATAATACATTTACTCCACAATAATGAAATATGTTAAAGTATCCGGGAAACAGTGATTTACTGTACATGAACCATAGTTTTCTACAGACTATAAATATTGTAAATATTTCACATTTTGAATTGACAATCCAGACTTTCCGAAGACAAATAAATCCCAGCATTCACAAATGTTATGCGTGAATCCAAAGTCAAAGCCCAGAAAAAAGTCGGCAAACCAATTAAGCCACCCCCAATGAATAAATAAATAAAAATAAAAATCTCCCGCAGCCCATCTGTGGGTCCTGACCCAGTCTATCTCTTCCATTAGACTCCATAAGAATCAAAGTAATGGCGAAATATAATAACACCGTCATAGAAGCTTCAGTGGTCGATAGATTTCATGGAAATTATATAGAACTGTTTGGGCCACTTCAACATGTGTGATGAGTTTGGAAAAGACAGCTGTGTGTTGGGGAAACTCTCTTCTCTCCCTGGGTGACCGACGCTTTGGTGAAACAAGGCGTATAAAGTGGATTCGGATCCTTGACTCCTTTTCCCGCTCATCTTGTATTCTGCTGTAAAGGGTCTGTGATATCCAGGGTCTTATTCTTCGTCTTTCTCTTGCAAGATCTGGAGCAAACTGCCCCGAAGTAACTTCACGTACGACTGTTGGCCCCAGTGTGGATTTACAGGTGTAAGTAGATGACGCTGACTGCAGAGAAGCAGGCCGGAGCAGATTTATGCAGTTTAGTCTGAGAGATGGCGGAATGTGTTCTTGTGAAGGAATGCATGGCGACAGCACTAATTAATTATAGATGTGGTCTGAGGGAATGCTGTTACAGTAACTGGAGGCATGGCAAGTGAGCGATGGGGGTAAGAAACCCTCCTCCTCCTCCTTCTTTTACCATCCACAACTTCAATTTACATTACACGACAGAGCAATGGAGGTTAATTAAACATGACAACGGTGAGGGCGTTTTTATTGTTAACCCAGCATGGTGGTTGACTGTCTTCTAACTGAAAAGGCCAATGAATGCATAACACATATTACTCCACCCCGCAAAGTGTAAACTCACATTCGAAAACCTTGAGGGAAGAGTGGTTATGGGTAAAACATGGGTTTGTATATGCCTTAGGGTACTGCATCGTACAAGTAATAGCCATGCACATGTTCAAGACCAAGACTATGAGGAAATTGAGCAAAACAAATATCTTTGCACGCTGTAACTGTGATCATTCACATGATAATACCGAATTTTCTGTGTTTTAGTGTTAAATTATGATGAGGCTATCAAAGGAAAAGTGAGAGATGCTATTTGATTGTTGAATGCCAGTTAAAGAGAACATGTTGGAAACAAATGTACATCCTTGCATTGCTGTAGGATGTCCTACAGGGCCATCCTACCCTCCGTTGTACTATTCCAGAAAGAAATTATATTTAACCCAAATTGTTCAGCACTACTGTTTAATTTTTCGATTAAAGTAAAATGCAATATTTGTGCAGGAACATACTGGTATATTAATACTTATTTACTGTACCGTTTTGTGGAAAAAAAAGTATTTAAGGCACAGTAATGTACTGTCAATATATGCATAGGTACATTCAAATATATATATTACAGTGGAGCAAAACTCACTATGCTGCATCTCAAACTATACAAAAAAAACCTGGTGTGGCTGCTCACGTTTCACTCTGTGTTTATATCCAACTTACATCGTGATTCTAATTGGACTCAACACTAATGATGCCAAAAAAGCAGAGCAGGTGTTTCTATCTGGTCTGTTTACAAATGTGTAGACTGCTGACTGCAGTTATGTGCACTTCCTGATCTCACGCTGCCTCCCGCATTGGATTTTAAAAGTGGGTTACAAAAAAAAAAAGTGCTTTATTTGAAGCAATGAAAACTACATATTGTAAAACGGAAACAATTTTACATTTTCATTTCTAGCCCTATAGCACCGACGCTTTATTAAACTTATACGCAAATCAAATTCAGATTGCAATATCGCTCATAAAAATGTAATTTTGATATTTTCTGTGAACGTGGGTCCTAAATGAACTCGTGCTGTCAGAGAAGCAGAAATATAGAAGGTAATGTACATCTGTGCTGGCCTCGTGGCCTTGGGGGACATTGTGTAAACGCTCCTCATCTCCCCACTGAGCGTCGTCCTGATTGATTGTTGATGACTTTTTTAGGGCAGAGACATGTTAGGTTATTTATTTATTCCCAAAAAACAACAACAAAAAACCCGTGCAAATAGCGCTCTCCACTCAAGATTCGCCCTCTGCCTGATTGCGTGTCTGTTTCTGCTTCTCAGACAGTGAACCGTGTGCTGTGGTCATCATCAAAGTGTGTGATATTAGGCCGAGGCAGCTGTTGTTGTTTGTGCGTGGGTTTTGCATGCATGCGACAGATATGGGACATCCTTGACCGCCGCCGTGAAAGTGACACACTGCCGCGGGGTAACGCGCTCAAGGAAGGATCTTCAGCAAAACTCAGAAATCCCAGTTTAGCGGATGACGTTGCCATGGAAAATCTCTTGCACTTGCTGTTACGGGGCAATTTTTTGACACTGGAATTATTAGTTAGTAGTATTTGCAATGTTATTGTGGTTATCATAGCATCATAGCATAGTTCATGATTATAATTGTAGTACAGTCTCTCTTAGCTTGAGCTGTGTATCATGTGCCCGATGCATCACAATTATATCCACCAATCTAGGAGTGGGCTGCCGATAGATACCCCTTAAGAGCATTAAAGGATTTGAATGTGCAGGGGCACTCTTTATGAACACATTGTAATGATGATGCTCTTGTGTAACCACCATGTTTTAATCTATAATGTTGAAGTATTTGCCCTCTCTTTTCACATGTGAAGTGACAAAAACTTACACATCCACTTCATCAGTGTTGTTTGTCTTCAAGCTGTAAAAAAAATTAAAAAATAAAGTCACAAAAATTGCAGCAGCTTTACTTTTCACATTGCGAGACTGTAGTTATTCTATTACTACAAGTTCACCCACATTTCCTGCTTATCACTAACCTGAATTATTCTGTGGAATACTGAACTGCGCTACACACATACACACACACACACACACACACACTGCTGCATCCATCACTAAGTTCAAATGTCTTATTTTGTCACTTCAGTGTTTGAAATCCTTTGTTCAGATTGACGTCAGTGACACAAAGTGACCACACGAGGCAGCAGAGGACCAGCAGCTTCTGTGTCCCCGCAGCTAAAATCAATGGTTTTCTCTATGGGCTTTGGTGTGGGAGAGTGAGTGGATGGAGCTGTTAATCTATGACCTAAAAGAGCGTAGACTTAATCTGACATAGATTGTATTAGGTGTCAGTACCTCGTCATCAACACAACAAAGTAGATTAAAGTGATATGATGTGGTTTTTATTGATGTTAAAAATGTCATTCTTCATTAAGCCACAGAAACAGAAACCACAGACACTGATGATGTTTGGAAAGTGCAAAAACCCTCTGAGTGTCATGAGTTTCCTGTCACTGTGGACACGTTCTTCACTGTCGTTCACAGAGCAGCAGGAGGACAGAGGTCATCCTGAGGTCACGCACACTCAGTTTCACCTGCATCACAGCAGAAACCACACTTCCTCATTCATGGCATAATCTGCTCATGTGTGTTTCATTTTCCCTGTGTGTGTGTGTGTGTGTGTAACTCTGAGTGTTGTTCTGCTCACACGCAGCAGGGGGCGCTGTTGTCAGGCAGCATGAAGAGGAGGAGGAGGAGAAGCAGTGCATGCTGGGACAGAAAGGCTCGTCAGTGAGAAGATGATGTTCTTCAGACAAAGAGTCAAACTCTTAACATCTTTATTTACTTTGTTTTCTATTGGCTTGAATTTTATTTTATATTATTTTGACTTCTTTCTTTTTATTTTATATAAAGCATTTATTCATTTTTAATTGATTTTACTTTCTGTATCTTTTAATTTCACTTTCAAACATTCACTTTTTGTTATTTTGATCTCAGTGTGTGTGAACCTGTGTGTTTCAGGCTGGTTCTCAGCAGCAGGGGGCGCTCACAGCGCAGGACGGCGGCTCAGTTAATGACAGACATGTTGATTTTTTAAGTCTTTATTTATTGATGTTTCAACAAATAATGACTGAGACGAGCTTTGACCTCGTCCACCACTGAAGCTGCTGTCTCTTCATGTCCTACAGAGGACACAGAGACACTGAGGAACCACGACAGACCCGGAACCCAGGATAAACCGGTTCAGTGAATGTGGTCCTGAAGGTGTGGAGGTGGATCAGTGAGTCAGAGGAGACGCTGTAGAAGGACAGAGTCCCAGCAGGACAGTCCACATACACTGATACTCTGTGAGAGACAGAGGACATGATGGGTGTTCGTGTCCCACAGTGACGGACAGAGTAACCATGATCATCAGAACAGATCAGACTCCAGGACTGATCATTATCTCCAAACAAACAGTCAAAACCGATGCCTTTCCTCTTGATTCCTCTGTAACTCAGTGATATATAAACTCTTCCTCTCCACTCGACCTCCCAGTAACAGCGACCAGTCAGACCAGGTCTACACAGCAGCTGAGGACAGAACCTAAATCTGTCTGGATGATCAGGATACGACTGATATTCTGTCACATGGGTCACTTTCCTGTTGTCGTCAGACAGTTTGAGTTCTCTGCTCATTGTGTTTGTGTCCAGTTCCAGTTCACATGAATCTGATGAAGACAACGAGACACAGCTGCAGTTTATTGATGATCAGCTGATATGTTGTTATTTCCTGTAAATCCATACTTACACTTCCTGAGACCAGGTTTTAACCACTGCTCTCCAGCATGGTCCATCCTGGAGGAAGAAACAGTCTGAATGAGTTTCTGTCCAACATGAGTCCAAACTGTTGTCTTAATGACGCACTCTGGTGGACACAATGATGAACTACAAGGCCAGGTGTGTTTCAAAGAGAAGACGGTGGCTGTTTCTCAATACTCAAGTATGCAAGTATGTACTTGCTTACTTGGGAAGTATATACTTGAGAAGTACGCTGGGAGTATATACTTGCCAAGTACGGGAGTACACAAGTATGTGGTTGTTTCTCAATACTCAAGTATGCAAGTATGTATGTATGTATTGTTCTGCTGTAGTTCTTGTAGTGCCGGGCACAGTGAGCGCCGAGCGTCCGCAGAGGCGGAGCTGATCACCTCCGACAAACGTCGCTGCCAAACTATAAATACGTCATATCTTCATACACAAACCACATGTTTGAATTCTAAATGACTCATTTCTCGCCTCAAATGATGTTAAAACATTGTTCCGGGACAAAGAAAAATATTTATTTCAGATTTATATTTCTATTATCTGCTGCTATGCTCCGCCGAAATGTAATGTCAGGCTTCCTTCTTCTTATGAACGATAGGTGATGAGTTGATGATGCAGGAGAAGACCCCACTGACACAGGACTTGTACCGAACAAAGGGATTTGATTTAGTCACAAGTCAGGCGGCAGAACCAAGCTCTGCAGCAGCTCGGGAGAATGTGTTCTTGCCGAATCTCCGAACAATTCTGCCTCAGAAAAGCAAAACTAACCTTATATAGATTTTCTAGCATTCTTATTTGCAGGCATCACATGTTTGGACCCCCGCCTTTCTCTTGTTTCCATAATGCAACAACTTGAAAAACAAGTTGGGTCCGGATATACCATACTGTCCCATGATCTTTAAATTGGACAATATCACCATTTAGTCAAACAAGAGACATCTATATTTCCTAACTAACCATATTCAAAACAGACCCTCAAGTTTCCTGTCCTATACAGGATGCCTATTGTAAAACGTATGGTCTGACTTCCCAGAGACCCTCTTGTCTCATGTTTACTTATTAATGTCAATCATCAACACATTGAAGTATTAAACTTTAGCTGTGTTAATGTGTTCTTCTTAGTTCATATACTTCAGTATTCTGGGATACATGGCCATCCCAAGTACGCTCAAGTCACCTCCGATGCATACCTGGTAAAAATGGGCGGAGCGAGAATACTTCCGGGTCCTCGCTGTTCGCTTACTTGAGAATTGGAACAGCACTTGAACAGTACCGGAGTACGCAAGTACGCACAAGTATGGATATTGAGAAACGGCCGGTGTCTGCAGAACCAGAGACCACAGTTTCAGGAGGCTACGCATTTACTCAACAGCGCCACCACGTGGACAACACAGAAGACAACTTCTGTTTATACATTTGAAACCCACCACGAGTAAACCAGCAACAAGTTGGCCCAGCACAAACCAAGTAAACAAAGAAAATAGATAAAATAGAGGGATTTCATTTGTATTTTTTACAGTGTATCAAATCGCAGTATTGTGGGTCTAAAAAGCATAAACTTTGTATTTGAATTACGGTTGTTTGATCGCTTGCTTGAATCGAGACCTAGTTTCCAGTGCTTTCGTGGTTTTTTCAGCTGCGCGTCACAGAGGAAACACATGGCTACTTATGCAGCTGCTGCTGCGGAGGCTCGTCGCTGTTACTGCTGCTTCCAAAACTTGTGTGTTTTCACCGTTGAATGAAGAATGAAGAACAACTTGATTGTAGCTGTTAGATGACGAACATCTCGTACACAACTCACTACAAACACCACAGAATAAAGACATCTTTACTTTAGTTTGACCGTAGACTGTTTGAAGTGGACCAGGACTGTTCTGTACCCAGTACCAGGACTTCTCACATGATGCTGCTACTCTGTGCAGATGATCTGTCCAGTTCATGGTTCTGGTCGTTTCTCAGGCTGAACTACGTGACATTCACTCGTTCTCACGAGGTGTTTAAAAAGTGTCACGAATGTTTGGTTATACTCACTGACAGAGGAAAACATAATAACAGGACATCTTCAACCTGAACCTGCTGACAAGTTTGAATACTGCTGATGAACATGAAGAGGAAGGAGGAGGAGGAGGAGGAGAATACCTGAGAGTGTCCAGTCTCCAGTGAGGACTCTTCAGTCCAGCAGACAGCAGCTTCTCTCCTGAGTCTCCTGGATGATTGTAGCTCAGGTCCAGTTCTCTCAGATGGGAGGGGTTGGAGTTCAGAGCTGAGGTCAGAGAAGAACATCCTTCCTCTGAGACCAGACAACCTGACAGACTGGAGTTAAGAAGATATGATGAACTCAGTGATTCAGAAAAAAAACATCTTCATCAACAAGAACCTAAAGAAGCAAAGAGTCTGAGTCAGAGTTCTGACCTGAGAGTCTCCAGAGAACAGTGAGGACTCTTCAGTCCATCACACAGCAGCTTCACTCCTTGATCCTGCAGGTCGTTGTTACTCAGGTCCACGTGTCTCAGACGAGAGGACACAGAGCTGAGGACTGAGGACAGAGCTTCACAGCTTCTCTCTGAGAGTTTACAGCCACTCATTCTGAGGAGGAGTTCAAGAAAATCTATTCACATATGTAATTAAAAAAATAATCAGAGTAGAATTGTCCATTTAAATCAGCTGAGCACCAACCTGAGAGTCTCCAGAGAACAGTGAGGACTCTTCAGTCCATCACACAGCAGCTTCACTCCTTGATCCTGCAGGTCGTTGTTACTCAGGTCCACGTGTCTCAGACGAGAGGACACAGAGCTGAGGACTGAGGACAGAGCTTCACAGCTTCTCTCTGAGAGTTTACAGCCACTCATTCTGAGGAGGAGTTCAAGAAAATCTATTCACATATGTAATTAAAAAAATAATCAGAGTAGAATTGTCCATTTAAATCAGCTGAGCACCAACCTGAGAGTCTCCAGAGAACAGTGAGGACTCTTCAGTCCATCACACAGCAGCTTCACTCCTGGATCCTTCAGGTCATTGTTACTCAGGTCCAGTTCTCTGAGATGGGAGGGGTTGGAGTTCAGAGCTGAGGTCAGAGAAGAACATCCTTCCTTTGAGACCAGACAACCTGACAGACTGGAGTTAAGAAGATATGATGAACTCAGTGATTCAGAAAAAACATCTTCATCAACAAGAACCTAAAGAAGCAAAGAGTCTGAGTCAGAGTTCTGACCTGAGAGTCTCCAGGGAACAGTGAGGACTCTTCAGTCCATCACACAGCAGCTTCACTCCTTGATACTGCAGGTTGTTGTTACTCAGGTCCACGTGTCTCAGACGAGAGGACACAGAGCTGAGGACTGAGGACAGAGCTTCACAGCTTCTCTCTGAGAGTTTACAGCCACTCATTCTGAGGAGGAGTTCAAGAAAATCTATTCACATATGTAATTAAAAAAATAATCAGGGACAGGTGAGGAGCGAGAGAAGGGTATCAAGGAGAAACTGCGAGCTTTCAGAAGGCCGTCCCCATCCTCTCCAGAAGAAGTATAAGCTTTGACTGATTTTTGAAGAGTTGGAAAGCTAAACAGAACGTGCTATATTCACCACATGATGAGAATATATATATACAGGCGAGGGTTGCTGTATAAGGACACATTTTCTGTGGAATGAACAGAGACCTTTTCTTTTCTTTTTTAGAGCGCCATGGTGGGGGCCCTCAGCCCACAGGTGGGAGAGGCTTTCCCTCACGGCTAGATATTTTATCTAGCTCAGGCCAGGGTCTTTTCTTAGAGACCCCAGCATTGGGATCACTCTTTTTGTTTATCCTTTTTTCTATGTCTTGCTGTTGAATCCAGTTAAAGGTAGTAAAATCCTATCTAAAGTGAGAACAGAACAAGCCCATGTGGTTTATTTACAAGAGACTCATTTGACAGACAAGGAGCATATAAAGCTAAAGAAAAGGGGCTTTACAAATCTGTTTTTTTCTTCATACAAATCAGGGCAGAGAAGAGGAGTTGCTATTCTCATTTCAAACAAGCTACATTTTCAAAAAGTATTCGAAATGGGTGATAAAGAGGGCACGTTTATGTTAAGTAAGGGGTAAGATAGATGGGAATCCAATTACCTTACTGAATGTCTATGCACCCCCAGGGAGTGACATTAGTTTCTTCCAAAAAATAACCAATATCATGGTAAGTGAAACAGAAGGCCTCTTGATCTGTGGAGGGGATCTAAATATACATCTGCAGCCAAAGTTGGACTCATCTTGTGGAAAAACCCAGGATAGGAAGTCCTTCTATAAGAAAGTAAACACACTATTTGAGGAGGTGGGCTTGATTGATATATGGCGAGATTTTTTCCCTAACAGAAGGGATTACACTTACTACTCTGCTCCTCACTCTCTCTATACAAGAATAGATTATTTCATAACATTTGGGAAGGATAAAGATAAAATACATACTTGTGGAATCGGGACAATAGATCTAAGTGACCATGCACCAGTATACTTATCCACTGATTTTGGCCTGCGATCAAAAAATAATACATGGAAATTGAATTCCAGTCTGTTGAATGATCTGTCTTTTAAAGCACAAATTAAATTAGAAATGTGTCTCTTCTTAGAATTCAATGATACTGGAGAGGTTTCACCTCCCATGTTATGGGATACTCTGAAGGCTGTTCTGAGAGGGAAAATTATAGCAATATCGTCATTTAAGAAAAAAAATAGGAATAAAAAGTTAGAGGATTTCAAAAACAATCTAAAGGTACTAGAAGGAAAACATAAATTAGATTTAGCACAGAATACATTGAGAGAAATTAGACACACCAGGAATGAAATTAATAATTTGGCCACACAAGAAATCGAGAAAAATTGAATGTTTCTGAAACAGAAAGAATACGAAAGTGGCTCCAAATCTATGAAAGTATTGGCATGGAAATTGAAAAAAAGGATAGCCGAAAATACAATTCATAAAATTAGGGATCCAAGGACAAAAGCGATAAAAAATAAACTAAATGAAATTCAGGAAGCTTTTGAAGTGTTTTACAAAACCTTATATTCTGAAGTCCCAGGTGTGAGTGTGGCCCAAATTGACAGCTTCCTGAATTCCCTAGATTTACCCACTCTCGATGAAAATCAAAATAAAATGATGACTGCAGATATAACTGAAGAAGAATTAAAAGTTGCAATTGGTAGACTTAAATTAAGCAAATCACCAGGATCTGATGGCTACACGGCAGAGTGGTACAAGGAATTAAAAAAAGAACTAATACCTGTTTTACTTCCTACTCTGAATTGGGCTTTAAAAAATGCACAAACGCCACCCAGCTGGAAGGAGGCAATCATTTCAGCCATACCAAAAGAAGGCAAGGATAAAGTGGAGAGTGGCTCTTTTAGGCCAATCTCTGTTCTTAATGTGGACTATAAATGATTTACTTCTGTTATGGCCAAACGATTAGAAGAATTCCTGCCGACACTGATACATAATGATCAGACAGGTTTCATACACCAACGCCAAACACAAGACAATATACCAAAGACACTACATATTATGGATCATATACAAAGAAATCAAACTGAAGCAATTGTGATGAGTGTAGATGCTTAAAGTATGGAAAATTATTATAAAAGAACATAAACTTGAAAATGATATTTTGGCTCTTAAATGGTGTGCTTATGATTCGGATTTTAGACCTGATAAATTGGATTCTAGATTTAAGGACTGGATAGCTAACGGTATAACAGCCTTATGTAGAGTAATGAAAGATGGAAAGTTCCTCAGTTTTGAAACACTTAAAAGGACACATGTTTTAGAAAAACAAGACTTTTATAGATACCTGCAGTTACGGCATTACGTCAATACAAAGATGAAAAGTCTAACAAAGATAAACACATGTCTAATTCAATTATTTACAAAAGCTATTAATAAAACTGTGTCATGCTTATATAAGGGTCTGTCTAATTTGAAATCTCACTCTACTTCATATATTCAAATAAAATGGGAGAAGGAAGGAGGGATAAATATATCTGAGGAAGAATGGACAACAATTTGGAGGTATCAATGGAGATGTACCAGCTCACAGAAGTGGAGGGAATTTGGATGGAAAAGCTTGATTAGGTACTTTATTACACCTTCTCAGAAGTCTCACTATGATGATAATTCCCCTGTCTGCTGGAGGAACTGTGGAAATCAAAATGCTGACCACTACCATGTTCTCTGGGACTATCCTGTCATTAAGGGCTGGAGAGGGATACATAATGCTCTACAGGAGATCTTTACCTGCAAAATACCCCTCGAGAGTAAGGCTATGCTTTTTGGACACATACCTGAGGAATGGCTGAAAGGGGATAAACATCAATTAAATATCTTGCTGGTGGCCTGCAAAAAGGGTATAACCAGGAAATGGTTGTCACAGGAAAGCCCAACTTTAAACTTATGGATGGACATTACAATGGACATCTATAAAATGGAGAGGATAACTGCATTTGTTAACCATCAATTGGAGAAATTTGCTTCATACTGGGGGAACTGGTTCAAATATGTCACACTCCATAGACTTGATTTTATTTTTACAAACCAATGACTGTACTACGAAAAGGATCACTCCCTAACCTGTACATAGTTGCTACTGTGTGTTTTTCCCTTTTTCATTGTTTGTTTTTTTTGTCTAGGCATTTAGAGCAGACAACAGATGTGAGATGTATGCATGTATGTTTTGCCGGATGTGAATGTCTGTTTCTGAATGTCAATGAAAAATAAATTATAAAATAATAATAATAATAATAATAATCAGAGAATTGTCCCTATAAATCAGCTGAGCACCAACCTGAGAGTCTCCAGAGAACAGTGAGGACTCTTCAGTCCATCACACAGCAGCTTCACTCCTGGATCCTGCAGGTCATTGTTACTCAGGTCCAGTTCCCTCAGATGGGAGGGGTTTGAGTTCAGAGCTGAGGTCAGAGAAGAACATCCTTCCTCTGAGACCAGACAACCTGACAGACTGGAGTTAAGAAGATATGGTGAACTCAGTGATTCAGAAAAAACATCTTTATCAACTAGAACCTAAAGAAGCAAAGAGTGTGAGTCAGAGTTCTGACCTGAGAGTCTCCAGAGAACAGTGAGGACTCTTCAGTCCATCACACAGCAGCTTCACTCCTGGATCCTGCAGGTCGTTGTTACTCAGGTCCATGTGTCTCAGATGAGAGGACACAGAGCTGAGGACTGAGGACAGAGCTTCACAGCTTCTCTCTGAGAGGTTACAGCCACTCAGTCTGAGGTAGAAAACAGTGATGAACAAAAGGTTAAACATGTTTGTCTTGTGCTCTTTAGAATATGTCTTATTAATATTTATATACTGATCCACGTACAGAGCTTTGGTCGAGACTTTGACCACCGGCAGCAGCTTCAGAAGAGCCTCCTCTGAAGCAGAGTATTTCATCAGGTCAAACTCTTCCAGATCTTTTCCTGATGACAGTAAGATGAAGACCAGAGCTGACCACTGAGCAGGAGACAGTGTCTTTGTGGACAGGCGTCCTGATGTGAGGGACTCTTGGATCTCCTCCACAAGAGAACGATGGTTCAGTTCATTCAGACAGTGGAACAGGTTGATGCTTCTCTCTGCTGACAGATTCTCACTGATCTTCTTCTTGATGTACTCAACTGTTTCCTGATTGGTCTGTGAACCACTTCCTGTTTGTGTCAGTAGACCTCTTAAGAGCTTCTGATTGGTCTCCAGTGAAAGACCCAGGAGGAAGCGGAGGGACAAGTCCAGGTGTCCATTTGGACTCAGTAAGGCCTCGTCCACAGCACTCTGGTGCAGATGATTCAGTTTAGGTTTTTTTCTAAATGGTCTGGACCACTGGCTCGTTGTTGGTTCTGACAACAGATTTGTTCCAGAGGTGATGAAGGTCAGATGAACATGAAGAGCAGCCAGAAACTCCTGAACACTCAGATGGACAAAGCAGAAGACCTTGTCCTGGTACAGGCCTCTCTCCTCTTTAAAGATCTGAGTGAAGACTCCTGAGTAAACTGAAGCTGCTGTGATATCGATGCCACACTCTGTCAGGTCTGATTCATAGAAGATCAGGTTTCCTTTCTGCAGCTGCTGAAAAGCCAGTTTCCCCAGAGACTTAATCATCTTCCTGTTCTTTGGACTCCAGTGTGGATCTGTCTCAGCTCCTCCATCATATTTGACCTTCTTCACTTTGGACTGAACCACCAGGAAGTGGATGTACATCTCAGTCAGGGTCTTGGGCAGTTCTCCTCCATCTCTGGTTTCAAACATGTTCTCCAGAACTGTTGCAGTGATCCAGCAGAAGACTGGGATGTGGCACATGATGTGGAGGCTTCGTGATGTCTGGATGTGGGAGATGATCCTCCTGGCCTGCTCCTCATCTCTGAAACTCTTCCTGAAGTAGTCCTCCTTCTGTGGGTCCGTGAACCCTCTGACCTCTGTCACCATGTCCACACAGTCAGGAGGGATCTGATTGGCTGCTGCAGGTCGTGTGGTTATCCAGAGGCGAGCAGAGGGAAGCAGTTTCCCCCTAATGAGGTTTGTCAGCAGCACGTCCACTGAGGTGGACACTGTGACGTCAGTCAGGATCTCAGTGTTGTGGAAGTCCAGAGGAAGTCGACACTCGTCCAGACCATCAAAGATGAAGACCACCTTAAAGTCTTCAAACCTGCAGATTCCTGCTTCTTTGGTTTCAGTGAAGAAGTGATGGATGAGTTCCACCAAACTGAACTTCTTCTCTTTCAGCACATTCAGCTCTCTGAAGGTGAAGGGAAACATGAGCTGTACGTCCTGGTTGCTTTTGTCTTCAGCCCAGTCCAGAGTGAACTTCTGTGTTAACACTGTTTTCCCAATGCCAGCCACGCCCTTTGTCATCACTCTTCTGATTAGTCTGTCTCTTCCAGCTGAGGCTTTAAAGATGTCTTCTTGTCTGATGGATGTTTCTGGTCTGTCTGGTTTCCAGGAAGCTCTTTCAATCTGTCTGACCTCATGTTCTTCATTGACCTCTCCAGTCCCTCCCTCTGTGATGTAGAGCTCAGTGAAGATCTCATTCAGAAGGGTGGGGTTTCCTGCTTTAGCCACGCCCTCAAACAAACACTGGAACTTCTTCTTCAGGTTTGATTTGAGTTCACGTCGACAAGCTGGAGCTCTGATTTCTGACAGAACACAAGAAAATAAATCAGTGAGTGGATCATTGAGAAAATAAGATGTTCTTCCTTTCACATTAAAAGTCCTCTTACTGTCAGCTAGCTTCTCCTGCTTCATCCTCCTTAAGAAGTCCTCTGTGATCTTCAGAAAGGCCTCTCTGCTGCTCCTCTGCTCCTCATCCTCCCTCTGACTCTCTGAGACTTCTGTGTGATCTGTATCCAGAACCTTGTGGATCTTCTTCAGCTCGTTCTTCACAAAGCAGATGATGTTCTCCTCCAGCAGCTGGAACAGAACATGTGAAGTTTAACCTCAGATGATCAGTGACAGAGTGAAGTCCTGCAGGTCCACAGAGCAGCATCCAGGCTGTCAGGACCAGGAGCCTCATGTATAAAAGAGTGCGCAGCTTTCATACTAAAAGACGGCGTACGCACAACATTTATAAAGTACGTACGCAAAGAAAATCTCAGATTTATAAAACTGTGCGTAGGCCAAGTCCTGCGCACCTTTTCTTTATACATCCCATCAAACGTGAAACTGAGCGGAGATGAATGAGGAACACACCACGCCCACCCACAAATGAATATACAAATGACTCTAAAACGCCTTTGTCCTGAAGAAAAAGGACAACTGTGGCAGCAAAGAAAGAGGGAAATAAAAGAAAAAGAAGGAAAGTGCACGATCAACTCGTCAATTTATGATGTATAAATCTGTAAAAATAGATTATTTTGGTCGTTTTTTTTGGAATTAGTGATAAACACAAAGGAACTAAATGTCAGGGTCACAGCGACTGCTCTCATATTAATATTGATTGCTTAAAAAACTGGCTGTGCATTGATAGTTGATCCTGTGCATGTTTTTTTCTGGTGTAACATGTATGTTTAGACATGACTGATCCATGTGAGCTGAATTTACAGATTATTTCAACAATCTATAAGTGTCACACGTCATCATCTACGCACATTAGGCACAAAATAAGCAGACAGAGTTCACGGAGTTACTCCATGTAACCATTCATTACTGTCACTGATTGTGTTGTGGATGCTGCGCCTTTCTCTTCCGATGAAAGGCGCAGCGGTGGCGGAATAACTTTTTCGTAGTTATTTCGTTATCGTGTGGATTAAAATGGGATAAAGAAAATGTTCTACTCAACGTTCAAGTCCCGTTTTCTTACAACAAATGAGTCTGTAACTTTATTTTGTGTTTAAAACATTATAGACTGACGTGTGTTCATGTGTTCATGTCAGCAGCTGTGTTTACATCACTGTGTTACATAAAGAAAATATTCATCTGTGGAAAATTAATTTCAGTAATTTGCTCAAAGTAAATAAGTGAGTCTCTCTCTCTCACACACACACACACACACACACACACACACACACACACACACACACACACACACAGGTCTGTAGTGTGTGTGTTCGCTCACAGGATCAGTTTCGTCTTCAGTGTCCTCTCTGATGTTATCCACATATGTTCAAACGTACGTGGTGTATCAGTATTGTTTGTCACAGAAAATTCATGTTTGTCACTGTAGACACATTAATAATATTATTTTCAAACACTGTGATAAGTTTCAGAGCTTAATATTGCAGCGTCTCCACCTGACAAGAGTTTGCGGAGCTCTCGGCAAATTCTCACGGCAGCTCGAGAGTTTGCGCTGCGATGCGCAAACTTCCACGCCAAGTACATTTTTATACATGCCGTCTGTGCGTGAAAGCAAGCGTACGCTGTCTTTTTGTGCGTACGCACGGTTTATACATGAGGCCCCAGGACTCTGCTTCAGTATTAACAGTAGTGTCATGTTTGTACATTTACACACCTTAAATATGGAGTCCAGGTCTGCTCCATGCTGCTGGACAGACTGACCACTGAGAACCTCTGTCCTCTGCTGATCAACTCTGAGGAGAAAAGATTCAGTGTCATTTACTAAACAATCATTTGTTTCTACCAGGTTTTCAATGTGCTGCACCTACGATTCTTCTTCAGCCAAGTTCACATGACATGAGTTTGACAGGTTGAAGACAAAAGTCCCTGAAGGACAGTCTCTAGTGTTTGTTATGTGTGAAGTCTCAAAGACACAATCAGAGAGGCTTGTCCATGAGTCCCTGACCAATCACGGACTCTGACTAGATTTACTGCTGGAAACGTATTCAGAGACGAGGACAGGCTGAAGAGTTTAGTGGAGACAGAAAAACAACATTGGTCCACCAAAGAGAAGAAGAGTGTTTTTCTGGATTCAACATGTTTTGGACTAGACAGGCTCCCCCTGGTGGAGGATCATGTAAGTGTGTGTTACTATGTGTGAAATTCTTACATCAGTTCACCATGTTTTTGTCCATCCTTGAAGCTAATAAGACGATCTATAGACCGGTATCTCTTCATGGACACACAGCTGGGTCCAGAATGTCTTGGGTCTGCATGGGTCTGGGTCTGAATTCTCAAATATTAGGTGTCTCTGGTGCTACATGGTGGATCATTTTAGTTGTTGACCTGTGAAAACCTCCACCCTCCATCATCTGACCTCTGTTCTTGTTTGAAGGTCACAGGTTGATCCATGGACCAGTCACTCTTCATGGACACACAGCTGGGTCCAGGTCCAGCAGAGTCTGGTCCCTGTTGATGGATCCTCCAACAAACACAGGACATGACATGTAAATACAACATCTGCTGTGATTGATCTCATTAATGATCTACAGTATCAGGAGACACAAGGAAAACAGGTTTGTGTCAGAAATGGTTGAGTGTGACCCAGATGGTGTCAAACACTACACTGATTAACACATTTAAGACTTCCACATCTTCAGTCAGATCACTTTACCCAAACTCAACCATGTGAGCCAGGACTGTTCCACAATTCTTCAACATTTCTTATTTTTTCATGGGTCCAGATCTGAGATTAAATGGGGACGGGTCTGTTTGGGACTTGGGTCCAGAATGTCTTGGGTCTGCATGGGTGTGGGTCTGAATTCTCAAATATTAGGTGTCTCTGGTGCTACACGGTGGATCATTTTAGTTGTTGACCTGTGAAGACCTCCACCCTCCATCATCTGACCTCTGTTCTTGTTTGAAGGTCACAGGTTCATCCATGGACTGGTCACTCTTCATGGACACACAGCTGGGTCCAGGTCCAGGTGCGGCAGAGTCTGGTCTCTGTTGATGGATCCTCCTACAAACACATGATGTGTAAATAAAACACTGAGCTGTGACATGGAGACGAGTCACATGATCCATGAGATCCTCATCTCACCTCTGACCCTCATGTTCCTCACACAGAGTGGTTTTAGAGGGCGGAGCTTCCTCTTCACTGTCCTTGATCTGATTCATAGCAGAGCGCCACCTGCTGGGAGAATAAAACTCGCTCATTACAAGTTCTGCTAACATGGGTGGACCACATTGACCTAATGTGGGCCAGTCAGCAAGAAGACTTTTTTTAACCACAGAATTGGCCGACATGACCCTCATTGGCTGACTGAACAATCGGCACAGCCCATTGGTAATGGACTGTCAGTCACTCAGTTACTGGTTCATTTCAAAGAGCCGTTAAAACGATTTGACTCGTTCGTGAACGTCACAGCTCGACTTACAACTCACTCAAGACACTGTTTGCATCACACTTTACAGCCCTTCACTGCAGGTGAGTCCACTGGTTTAACAGAAGAGCCCGCCCTCTGTTGGTCAGGTAAGAAGCTGCCCAATAGATAGATACATATGTATGTTAAACATCTGGACTTTGAAGAGATGTCGTTAATTGTGACGATTGAGAATAAACGTTTGATTTAACTTTAGTTTCTTAAATCTTATCAAAATATGACCTCGTCCTCTGGATCCTTTTGTTTCACCTACAATGGCTGTAATCTGTTTTAACCGGAAACATAAAATGATCAGTCACTATCTGATAAGAACATGATGGATCTGTAACAGGGAAGTGATTGTTTTGCAGTTAGCAGCACTAGCCAAGTTAGCTGAGAGAGGATCCACTTTTCAGACAAAGGTCAAAGTAAAAGAAAATGAGTTCATATCTTGGGAATTATTGAACAGGAACACGACTCTCTCTACAAAAACAAACACAGTGAACTTGTAGAAAAGTCTTTTGTTACAACCAGGTGACGTTTGAGCTCCAAACAACATCTGGTCGTTAACAAGAGTTTGTGTTTATAGATGTTACATTTAAATATGTTTGATGTCAAACCATCACTCAGTGAATTAAGACCATACAGAAGTTCAGCTCGTGGGTTCTGAGCATCCACGTGATTCCAGTGTGTAATATCACATGTCAACCAGCAGATGTCAGCATTTATACTGTGTCAGCAGAGCTGCTTCAAAAGGGTTGGGCCTTCTTCACGTTCAGAGGAACCAGGACATGTTCACATCCCATAATAAGACAAGTTTGCAGTATTACACCAGACATTTAAGCCTCTCTAAGTCACTACAGGGTCAATTCATTCTGTGTAAAAACCTCAGTCCCTGAACAAGAGTCAGTGACGTGAGATTCATGAGCTTCACAGTAAAAACATCACGTCCACTCAGTTACAGTGTTGTTTTCGTCTACGATGACAAAATTATTTTGTTGACGCCCCTTTTTTTTAGTAGAGTCGGTCGCGGCGCACCACCGGTGGAGGAAATTTCATTCTGCCCAACAGTAATCTCCATTACTTATTGACCTAAATGGATTTGTTAAAAGACTATACTTCTTTCTTTTTTTAAACTAAAACTGACTAAAACTTTTTTGAGTTTGACTAAAATTGGACTAAAACTATCACATATAGAAAGGACTAAAACTAATCAGCGTTCTAGTCCAAAAAAACGTTTTAGCTCAGTTACAAAGTTCTTTTTCACATGTGTGATGAGATGAGTTTAGTTCTGTTACCTTGTGAAAGCAGGAAATGATCGTCATGAAGCTGCTGAACGTCTGTGAAGTGATTCTGCTGCTGAACAGCGAACAAAACACAGACCAAAGTTTTCTCAAGTGTCATCTGAAGGAAATGTGATGAATGTGATCAAATAACTGCTCTGATCTGAACTTTACACTCAACTCCATCAACTGCAGTCAAATATTAACAGAATCAGATCTTATCACTGAACAATGATCTCGACACATAAACTTATACAGTTCTAACTCTAATCGACTCGAATTTCCCATCAACTGCTTCCTTCTCAGCCCCAGAGGCACCTCTCCCATCTCTACCTGTACTGGCAGGTACTGGCGTTGTCTTAACAGCCCCACTGCAGACTCTCAGCGCCTGTGCCTGAATCACATCCAGCTTCTTAAGCCTTGATCTAGCAGCTGACCCATAGGCAATGCTGCCATAATCAAACACTGATGGTATTAAAGCCACATACACTAGCTCCCCAACTCCTACCTGTCAAACATCGCAACACATTGATCACTTTTTTGCATTTCTCTTCTATTCTACCAATATGCCCTGCCCATGTTAACTGTGAGTCAAACACTACACCCACAAATGTAAATGTTCCAACTCTTTGCAGCTCATTCCCGTACATTTTCAGTTTCATTCCTTCCTCTCTTGGTTTCCTGCTAAAATACACTGTCTAGGTTTTTTTCCACTGAGAACTGGCATCCCCAGTCATAGCCCCACTCCACCACCTCATCAATAGCCCCTTGTACTTTGCCCACAACATATGCCACATTCCTTCCTCTTTTCCACAAGGCCCCATCATCCACAAAGAGTGACCTACCTATCTCCTCTGGTACTTTTGAGAACACGTCATTGATCATTAGTGTAAAGAGTAAAGGGCTAATCACACTCCCTTGAGGGGTCCCATTCTCTACTTAATCCAGTTGTACACCCTTCCTCTTATACCCATCTTGCACAGCTTTATTAATAATCCTTCGTTCCACATCATATCATATGCTTTCTCAATATCAAAAAACACTGCCACTACTGCTTCTTTATTTGCCTGTGCCTTTCTTATCTCTGTCTCTAGCCTTATCACTGCATCCATTGTGTTTCTTCCTTTTCTAAAACCACTTTGCCAGCATTTCTGGTTTTTCAAGATCATATGTTAATCTTTCTGTTATCATCCTTTCCATTATTTTGCACAGATCTGATGTTAAGGCTATTGGCATGTAACTAGTGGGTTGTGTGGGATCCTTACTGGGTGTTCTTTTGGGGACCACTACTGCTTCTTTCCAGGCACCTTGTTGTACAATAGCAGCAACTTTAATAATGCTCTCTCTCTTGTTTTAGCATTATATTGCATATCTTATCTTTCCCTGGGGAGGTTGGTCTTGATTTATTTATTGCCCTCGTCATTTCTGCCATAGTAAATGGTTCGTCAGTTGCTTCTCCTGTTTCTTCCCTCCTGTCTAGCACACCTGGATACTGACTCATTGTTTTCTCTCTCTCTCCTCCTTCTCCTCCTCCTCCTCCTCCTCCTCCTCCTCGTCCCCTCTTCTGATAGATTTTCAATGCCATGTACTCTTGCAAATGACTTTGCCATCATTTCTGTCTTATCCCTGTTAGAAAGTGCAGTCTCCTCCCCACACATCATGACCGGATAATCCCATACCTTTCTATCTCCCCCCATCTTTTTTATCATTCCCCATACTTCTCCTACAGGTGTCGTTCTTCCTATTTTTTCACAAAATTCTCTCCAGCTTGCCCTCTTGGCCTGGTGTATTGTTCTTTTCACTGCTGTCTGTGCCTTCTTATATTGGACTAGCTGCTGCACGCTATGGGTTCTTTTGAGTTGTTTAAATTCTTTTTTTAACAGCTTGACGACATTCTTCTGTCCACCACGGTACCAGTTTCCTATTTATCTTGCTCTTACTCTGGGGGATGGCTCCCTCTGCTGGCCTTAAAATTCCTGAGGTTATGTTCTCATTTATCTCCTCTATATCTCCTGAAACATCCACTCTTGTCAGTTCTTCCTCACTCAACTCCTGAAACAGATCTCATTTTGCCTTAGCGTATACCCACTTTGGGATTTGTCCACTCACACTTACTTCCATTCTCTCTCCTACAGAACATGTCACTGGGTAGTGGTCACTACCTACAGTGGAATCCGCACAGACTTCCCAACTACTAACGCCCGCAATGGCACTTGACACTAGTGTTACATCTAATGCTGACTCATAACCTGTAGCTGTGTTCACCCTCGTTCCTCTCCCATCATTAATACATACCAAGTTGTGCATCATGTTAATAGTACTTATTGCTAACACTAGCTAATGTTAACTCAAAGAAGAGTCAGCTGAATGTTAATGTTCGCTTCGTGTCCTCAGTCTGAGGACGGCTCACATACCGGTGAGTGTGCGCGACTATCATTTCTATAACCGTGATTTTACGCAATAGAAAAGCGATTCTGCCGCTGTCTGGGTAAAGAAGTGTAGCAGGCGCTATGGAGGAGGTTACGTTGGGAACACCGCAAGCTGCTTGCAGCGCGTTGATCTGCTTGACCTGTCCTTGGCCGCTCTTTTTCCCTCTCACTCACTCTCACACACACGCTCGTTAACATGTCAGTTTTC
Organism: Solea senegalensis; assembly: GCF_019176455.1. Lineage (NCBI taxonomy): Eukaryota > Metazoa > Chordata > Actinopteri > Pleuronectiformes > Soleidae > Solea > Solea senegalensis. The sequence goes on along the minus strand of NW_025320818.1, from coordinate 22,981 downwards.
TCTGTAACATCGGCGTCGTTTCGCTTCTAATACCTTATTGTATTTAACTTTGACATTGTTGAGCTGAGTTGTTGAACTAAACATGTTCTCGTTTTCTATTTTTACAGATCCCTGTGGTGTGAGGAAGCTGTGGAAGTGTAAGTATTGTGAGTTTATCTGTGATAGTAAAACAATTTCTGACGTGTGGGGAAAACCTTTATATTTTCTGTAAAGCAAGCAGATGAACAGACACACGTACAACGCAGACACACACGTACAACACACACAAACAACACTGACACACACTTAAATGCTGTAGGAAGCGTGCAGAAGGATGGGAAAATTGGACAACTGAAGACATAAGACATTATTGTTTCAGTTCTTCATCAGTCTATGTTGATGGAATTAGATATTGTTCTGATATGATGGCCTGTTGGTTCATGCTCAGGGGGGTATTCCATCAAGCAGACTAAAGGCAAAGCCAAGCTTAAATGGCCAAGTCTGGCTAATATGAGTGAGAGTTCGGTTCCATCAAAGAGGCTGAGATAAGCCCCAACTCAGAAACCATGGAAACTATGACTCTGGCTAAGCCTCAACCACGGCTAAGCCATAACTGTGGCTCAGGTTTCCGTTCCATCAATCTGAGCCTCAACCCTGTTCCACCAAGGTGGCTAATGTGAATGCCAGCCATGTAACCATGGTAACTTATGCTGCCGGGCAAACCTGGTGTGTAGCAGGCTAAAAGTGAAGCTTAGCACCATCTATGATTAAAGAATGTCCAATAGACAGAAACAGAGACACACACAACTGTCATGGAATGATAAAATAATATGTAAAACATCAAATATATAATAAAATGTATTAAAGAAATGATTTATACTTATAATTATCTATTATCTATAAGTACATTAAAGAACACTATCACCAAAATAAAATATAATAAAAAAATAAGAAACAAGTAAATACAAAATTAAACTAATTAGCAAAAAATATAATAAAAGGAAATTGAGGCATTGAAAATAAAAGATGGAATGTGTACACCAAACCACAATTAGATGATTGATTTGCTGTCACCTGCATTCACTTACTGTAATAGGGGTCCTCGTCTCCATTGAATTGCTTGATTTGCTAAAATGATTCTAGATAAATAATCAATAGATCTGTCATATGATTATTTCCTATAGAATGATAACCAACATTGCATTTTGTCATGTAATTATCTACCATCAATTGTATGATAAATGTGATGAGTCATGTAAAACACTTTGATTAAATGTACCCTATTATTATCAAAAATGTAAGCAAGGCTACTTTATATAGCACATTTTAAGGTGAGTCAAAGTGCTTTACATAAAATAAGATGAAAATACAACAATTCAACATATAGCATGTGGGACAAAATACAGAAGTAGCACAAATACAGCATGTAAAAATGACAGGCTTAAATAAAAATGATATCAATTCTATACAATTGGCCATGCAGGAAATAAATGAAAGCTATCCCATCAATTTGCAAAACAATCAGTTGATAAATGTGGCGTCGGCAGTGAGGCGTCTTTAACTCGTCTGACTGGTGTGTGTGTGTGTGTGTGTGTGTGTTATCTGTCACGCCCTGCAGACGAGGAAACATGTTTGTTTTTATTTAAGTGCAGACAGAGGCTCGTTTACCCGTCGCCCGCTCTCACACGGTTAAAGAGACGCAGGCGTCTGCGTGTGTCTGTGAATAAACTGCAACGTCTTCTTCCATCGTTTTGTTTTTGATACTTTGGTTCATTAAAACAAAAACACGACAAACGTCTGGTTTGAGAAAAACGCTTCAGTGTCACAGTAAATCTCACCTTTAACGTTCTGCAGGAGATTAAAACCAAAGTGTGAGTGAAACTACACCCACTGTTCATCTGTGTGTGTGTGTGTGTGGACACTAACTTAAATCGAGCTGAAAATACCTTTAATACTTTTAAGTTATGGACTGGAATCATGGATGTATTATAAGAACTGGATAGAGCACCGCCCCTCTGGTTGTGTTCATTCCTATGGAGTTGCTCACTCAGCACATATGCCAAAAAAGTTTCTGACTTCTGCGTTTATTTCCTGGTTGTGTAGAGCATGAGCATGCGCAGTAGTGTTACCCCCCATGATGCCTTTCAGCTATGTGAACAGTTCTTATAATACATCCATGACTGTGACCTGTGTGTGTAACAAAGTACAAATACTTTGTTACTTTACTCAAGTTCAATTCAATTCAGTTTTATTTGTACTGCGCCAAATCATAACATCCATTATCTCAAGGCTCTGTACAAAGACATCATGGAGAAATCTGTGACAGAACCAGACTCACAGACGTGCAGCAGCTGCCTCGACCGGTTGGGGTGAAAGAGGAGAGGAGGGGGAGAGACAAGGGGGGAGAGGTAGAGACCAGGAGCAGATACACAACAACTGTATCACGTTCTAAGTTTATACAGGACACTTAGAGTCAGAGATGTGTGATGATGACATGTTCATAGGACTATGATGTCATTTATAGAAGCAGCAGCAGAGACTGTTGATACAAGTTATACTGATAAGCACTTTTAATGATGGCATCATTATAATAATGCTGATGATCTATTCACACCATATTCATATATATTCATATTCACACCCTGAGTGTGAGAGAGTGCAGTCCAGGTCTACAGCAGCATAACCAAGAGCTGCTCCAGGTTTATCAAAAAGGAAATATTCCTCTATTTAAATATTCATATTTCATTGCTCTTATGACTTCTCATGTGTGACATGTCAGGTGTCAGCCTCGTTTCACAGCTGTTATATTTAGTGTTAGTCCAGTTTAGTTCTAGTTATTTTAATCACAGAACAGGAAGTGCTGCAGGAAACGGCTTGAATTAAAAAACAGAAGAAGAAAAGAAAAGTGGCAGCAGTGACCTGTTCTAACGGAAGCATTTTTAATCTGGTCCAAGGATGAGGATGAGGATTAGACGTGAGTCATGGCGTCCGTGTGGGCGCCAGAGGAAATGAAAGACACTTATGGTGGAAGAAAGTATTTAAAAAAACAAAAAACGCAGCATCCAAGACAAGAATGTTTTTTTTTGCATGAAATAACTCAAAAAAAGTTACTTGAGGAAGTTTCTGTATGTTGTTATTAACCGTTTAGGTCGGTATAATACATGATGTATTTGTTTGTGTTTCCATAGCAACAGTACCAAAATGACCAGCCCCAAGTTTGTCCAACAGTGAGATAAAGACGTGAAAATGTTCTGGAGATATCGTAGACTAAAACTGACGTAGTTTTTATCAGGTTTTCCAACAGTGTGGCATGTGACAAATGAGTACCATGACATCAAACACTGTTATTTCATGTTGTGTCATTATATATGTATATATACATATGTCAGTGAATTGTGAAACCCTTAGATATACACAATGTTCAGGTTTTTGTGACTTATAAAGACCAAGTAGGGATAGAGTCAGAATTTGCAACTTTGCTTCTGTTATATACGTCTGAAATATCTACATAATAATCATACATGTATATGCTCACTAATCAGGTAACCTGGTCAGAAATATCACATGTTCAGACAACAAAAGTGAGCAAATGTGGTCAGTCTACTTATCATTGTGTTGGATTTATGAAGCAGTAAATGTTCAAGTGAAAGAAAATCATGGGAACACTTTCTGCCTTTCTTGCTTTTAATGAAAAGGCAAACAAGGCCCAGAATGGGCTATGAGCAACACAGACCTGTGCTGCAGGTCATGCAGTACACAAGACATGTTTGTTATGTTACAAACAAACAAACAACATTTACATGACAAATTACACTGTGCACCCAACTATATTATGGCCAGCCATAATTTAGTTTAGTAAATAAATAAGATGACTGTAAATAAAACTCAGAAGAGTGGGGAACACAAACAAATTAAAACCCCCACAACAGGTGCTCATAAATCTGAACATTGGCTGCAGTGAACACCTTCACACAGTCTTGTACAAAATAAAAAGAAATAAGTTTAACTGCATCTATCACAGTGCATTCTATCTATTCATCTTCCTTTTAATGCTGTGATTCGGTTATGAATGTAGTATTTGATGGCAGACCAGTCTCTGTCTTTCAGGCATCACAGTCCCTTTTACCTGGTACTTTGCAGCTTGTTATGAAACGAATCATGTGTCGTTCAACAGCCTTAACTTCATCACCTGTCCACTTGCTTCTCACCTTCTCAGCTGTCAAAAATGAAAGCACATTAGAAATTGCTTAACAATGGTTTAATGGCTCACTGCTAACCTGAATGTTTTTTCAATGTGACCAGCAAATGCTCTTTTACCTTGCTTTTTGTTGGAGCTCTTTAAGGAAACTTGGGCTGTACCAAGTATTGTGTCTTGCTGGTGATCTGGAAAAAAATAATTAAAATGTTTGTTATGATAAAAAGCACATTTATATACTGTCTTCTGAGAAGAATACAATTTTCAATCCAAGTATAAAATATTTTACCATTGATTGGTTGAACATTGCTGATGTTTTTGAACTGCTGGTGCAGTTGAGTCAAAGGTGTCCTCCATGTTGTCCAGTATGGATGTGTCTGAAGTGTCCCCCAAGTGGTTCACTGAGTCAGGTGCATGCGTTGGGTCCCTAGCGGTCTCAGTTCTCGAGCCTTTAAAAAGTCACAGTACAATATTCCTAGGTGCTTTGTAGCAGCAACTAAAAGCAAGTCAAGTTAGATTACCATGACCTGGAAGACTGAAAAATGTCAACAACAACAATGAAATAGATAGATAGATAAGCTTTATTTTCAGACTCAAGGTCCATACAAAAAGTAAAAAAAAAACAAGACACATAGTACAAAAGGAATAAAAAAAAACCATAATAATCTAATGACTCATTTTTAAAATCCACTTATACCAATGCCCACAAAACTGAGACGTGCAGCGCGTGTCACTATACATAATGTTCACCATTGCCACAACATTTAGATTCTCAGAATCATTTAACCGGCAGATGAACCTGTGCATTCCATTTCTCAGAACCGCTTGCAGTGTGTTCACTCCTGTGCTCACAAACAGCTCACTCGCACTGGTCCATCTGGGCCTTTTTAAAAGTATCCTCAAAGTGTCATTGTATGCCACTTGCAGTTTCTGAAGGCTGGCTTTTTTATATTTCAACCACAGATGTGCAGTGTACATAGGTGAACAGAGTCAGCTTCACACCAACAGTGCACCAACCCAATTTACGTACCATTACATTTGCTCGCACATACAACATACGACACTGACGAAAAATGTCCTCATCATCTGTCAGTTGGTCTGTGATCACATGACCAAGATATTTCACTTCACTGCAGATATTTAGAACCTTGCCTGAGAGTTTAAAGTCAGGAAAAGTCATATTTCCACGGTTCTGCAAATCATTGTCACACTTTTTGACCCCATACACAGAACACACATTAAGGAGCTGCTGTATACCAGCTGAGCTAGGACTAAAGATCACACAATCATCAGCATACATAAGATGGTTCATCACTGTACTGCTGACCATACAGCCTGTTTTACATGAGCTTAGATGATTTGATAAATCATTCATGTAGAAATTAAACAAAATAGATAAGATGCTCCCTTGTCTTACTCCGTTACTGACATGAAAGGGAGCAGATAAGCAGTTGTCCCATTTAACTTGCATGGTCTGTTGGGCCTACCAATAGGACAGGATTCTGTCTATATACTTAGGGACACCTACTGCACCCAAATTTTTAAATAATTTCTCATGATTCACCCTATCAAATGCCTTTGAGGCGTCTAAGAAACAAATAAAAACAGATGAGTTTTTTCTCTTATAGTCGCTCAGCAGTTCCTTTAGCACATATACACACATATCTGTACCATGTCTGGGTTTAAACCCAAATTGATTATCTGTAGAGATAATTAGTTCTTTAATCCTCTCCAGGAGAATTTGTTCAATAACTTTGGACAACATGTTAGCTAGAGCAATGGGCCTATAGTTTTCTGAGGAACCCACTTTTCCTGCTTTATCCTTAACCACAGGAACCAGCTGCACTGTCATCATAGAGTCTGGAAGGAAGCCATGGACTATGAGGGCATTGAAGCATAAGGCAAGAAGTGTACAAAACATTGAGCTAGCAAATTTAAGATGTTCAGCGGAGATATAATCCATACCTGTCGTTTTGTTAACTGATAAGTTTTTAATCACTTGAGAAACCTCACGAGTTGTGATCATATCTATATTTTCAACATTTGCTACTTGATGGCCATTAGTCTGAACACAGTTAAATTTACTATAATGCCTTCGCCAGAGCTCAGCAATAGCACTAGCACCAGAGACTCCATCTACTGTATATGGTAAGTTATTACCATATATATGGCAGTTATTAACATACATATGGCAGTTATTAATGCATTTCACCTCCTTCCAGAAATCTTTATCAGTATTATCTAAAAGTTTCTTGGCCAAGAGTCAGCCCTGTAAGATTGCTCATTTTTACTCATGAAATGTATTGCATATTTATATTTTGTGTTTGTACTGTTTTTTATATTCAAAAATGGGCCCCTGTCTTGGTTTACCAGCCATTGCCCAGGATTTAGTGGCTTCACGAGCCTCAGCATAACATTTAGCCACATAGGTATTCCAACCAGGCCGAACTTTTCCTCTCTTTATGCGCTTAAGATGAGGCTTACTAGCTTCAAGTAAAGCTGAGACAATATCAGTATACATTGCAGAAATATCTGTCTTATGTTTGGTATTTGTACAATTACTGTTTTTACATACGAGTGCCTCTCTAGAGAGACATATACTGCTCAATAACTGATCAGTATATTTACAGTAGGAAGCAATGTCTTCACATGAAAGAGAGGACCAGTCCAATTTACCAAGATTAGAATTATTTGCACATTTTACAGTTGCAGGTATGTACTCAGATCTGATGACCATCTTTACAGGAATGTGATCACAGATGGATACATTGTATAAGATTTCCATGTGTGCCAAAGAAGCGTGAGCATCAGCTGTAGAGAGACAATGGTCTAACCAGGAAATATTCATGTCACAATACCTATGTGCTGATCGAGGTGACTGATGGTTTCTTCACTGGAGTCTTCATCATCATCATCATCACTCATAGCTACTTCATCTGATTGAGTAAAACACAGTTAAGAAAAGTATTTTAAGTAAAGGATAAACACACATAAATGATACACTTGAAGCCATAAAAATGATGTATAAACATAAATTAACCTTCAGGATTTGTCATGATCTGTCACCTTCGTTAAGTATCTTGTTTTGTTTCTCCCTTCATGTTCTATGTCTTGTCTTCCTGTTTTATTTTGGAAATCACTCGCCCTTGTCTCTGTTTCAGGTTCCTGTCTACCCCGCCCCCTTCCTTGTTGGCGTGCACCTGATCCCTGATTGTGTCTACCACACCTGCATCCTATCACTCCCTAATCAAGCACTGCTCATATTCCCCTCTGTGTCTTGTCTCGTCGCCAGTTCGTTGTGGTTCATAGCTCACGTCCCAGCACTCTTTTCCACAGCCATAGTCTTGTCTTCTCGTGTTTTTGAACCTTGCCTGCCTTTTTGCCTGACGTTTTTGTACCTCTGCCTGATCTCTTTGACTTCCCGTATACCGAACCTCTGCCTGGAATTAAACTCTGTTACTGACTGATTCGTGTTCTGAGTCCTGCATTTGAGTCCCTTCTGCTCAGCCATAGTAGAACGAACTGGCCAGACATGGACTCAGCAGATTCTCAATGATGACATCTTTGGGCTCACAGTTCCATGAACTACTCTCTCACCTACCACGAGCGGCGCCTGCTGAAGCGACGTTGGACCGAGCCTCTCTCCCGGGTCGACACGCGGATGCGCAGCCTCCTGCCAGCACTGCGCCCTCTTGCCTGCAGCTCTCCCATCCAGAGCGCTTCTCCGGGGATTCAGGGGACGTGAGACCATTACTGACACAGTGTGAGCTGCACTTTGAACTACAGCCATCGGCTTTTCCGACAGACCGGTTTAAGGTGGCCTTCATAATCTCCCACCTCACGGGACGAGCAGAGGCGTGGGCTACTGCGGAATGGAGCCGACGTTCAACAGCCTGCTCTTCACTCGTCAGGTTCACACGGGCTCTCGAGCAGATTTTCCAACACACCACGCCAGGCAGAGAAGCTGCTAGATCGCTGCTCAAGCTACGGCAAGGAAGGCGCAAGGTAACGGACTATGCCATAGACTTTCGCACCCTCGCCACCAAGAGCGAGTGGAACCCTGTCGCCCTATCTGCCGCATTTTTTCAAGGACCCTCCGAGTCAGTGAAGGGCCAGCTGATCAACATCGACCTTCCGGAAGATTTGGATTCCCTCATCGTGCTGGCGGTAAAGATCGACAAGCATCTCACCGAGCTGGACCAGGAGCGGGGACGTCTTCGGGCTCGTTCATCGCCTCACCGGGGATGGAGGATCAGCCCTGAGGATCGGCCAAGCTACCAACGCCCAACAACCAGTCCGCCTTCCTCTCCTCTTCCTCCTCAGGAGCCTATGCAACTGGGACGCGCTCATCTCTCCGCAGAGGAGCGTCTACATCGACATAGAGATGCTTTTACTGCGGTCAACTGGGGCACTTAGTGAGTGCCTGCCACATCAAGGGGGGTGGAGCAAAGCCAAAATAATTGCTCACAGTGAGTCGAAGCCTGGTAATCAGTAACCCAGCCCTGCACCAGCCTCAGGTAAAGATTATTTCTGACTCTGGTTCTATACTCTTGCCTGTATTCATTGACTCTGGTGCAGATGCTAGCATAATGAATTCTTCCCTGGTCAGAAGACTCGGACTGAGAGTTGTCGCACTCCCATGCCCCCTTGAGGTGAGAGCCGTAGATGGCAGCCCTCTGGGTAGGATTACCCACCACACCTAGTCAGTGACCGTAGTTTTCCCGGACTCTCACACAGAAAAGCTAAGCTTCCACGTCCTTGACTCAATGACTCACCAGATTATTTTAGGGCACCCGTGGCTGGTCACCCACAATCCTAATTTTGACTGGGTTAGTGGAAAGATAACCGGCTGGGGCCCGAAATGTGCCGACATCTGTCTTCCAAAAGCCCACAGCTCCCTTCCCACTAACCCTGACTTCACCAACGTACCGCCATGCTACCATGACCTAGCCGAGGTGTTCAGTAAGGCAAAAGCCACTTCCTTGCCACCTCATCGCCCTTATGACTGTGCCATAGACCTGTTACCAGGCAGCACCCCTCCTAGGGGTAAGCTTTATTCCCTTTCAGCCCCAGAGCGCAGAGCCATGGAGGACTATGTTAGGGATTCCCTAGCCACCGGTCTCATCCGTCCCTCTTCTTCCCCTGCTGGAGCTGGATTTTTCTTTGTGGAGAAAAAGGATAAGACCCTCCGGCCCTGCATAGACTACCGTGGTCTCAATGCTATCACCATCAAGAACAGGTACCCCCTCCCTCTCATCTCCACAGCCTTTGAACTATTGGAGGGGGCGAAGATCTTCACGAAACTAGACCTACGTAATGCCTACCATCTTGTCAGGATCAAAGAGGGGGACGAGTGGAAGACAGCTTTCAACACTCCCACCGGACATTATGAGTATCTGGTTATGCCTTTTGGTTTAACAAATGCCCCAGCGGTATTTCAGAACTTGGTTAATGATGTCATTCGCGATATGCTTAATGTTTTTGTCTTTGTGTACCTAGATGACATCCTGATCTTTTCCCCCGATGAAGAGACTCACACCCGCCATGTCCGCACTGTGCTTCAGCGGTTACTCCAGAACCAGCTGTTCGTGAAAGCAGAGAAGTGTGAGTTCCACAAGCCCTCGGTCTCGTTCCTTGGGTTCGTGCTTGCCGAGGGGGAGGTCAGGATGGACCCTGAGAAGGTTTCGGCAGTGGCGGATTGGGCCACTCCCACTTCACGTAAAGAGGTTCAGAGGTTTCTGGGGTTTGCTAATTTTTATAGAAAATTTATACGTAACTACAGCACCATTGCCTCACCCCTGCACGAACTGTCGTCTCCACACAGACCATTTGTCTGGAGCCATGAGTGCGAAACTGCATTTAAGAGCGTTAAGAGGAGCTTCACCTCCGCCCCTGTCCTCATCCTCCCAGACCCCAGCCAGCAGTTCGTGGTAGAGGTAGACGCCTCAGACGTTGGTGTTGGAGCGATCCTCTCCCAATTTTGCTCCAAAGATGGTAAACTGCACCCTTGTGCCTTGTCTAAGAAACTCACTTCTGCCGAACAAAACTACGATATTGGTGACCGTGAGCTGCTGGCAGTCAAGGTGGCCCTGGAGGAGTGGAGACACTGGCTGGAGGGAGTCTCCCAGCCATTTCAGGTCTGGACTGATCATAAGAATCTGGAGTACCTCAAATCAGCTAAGAGGCTAAATGCAAGGCAAGCTAGATGGGCAATTTTCTTCAGCCGCTTTAACTTTACCCTCTCATACCGACCAGGTTCCAAGAATCTCAAGCCTGACTCCCTGTCCCGTATATTCACCTGTGACCAAATTACTCCTGAACCCAAGACAATCCTTTCCACGACATGCTTCATATCAGTTCTTTCATGGGAGATAGAGGGTAAGGTTAAGGCGGCAGCCAATGGTGTCACTGTTCCTCCTGATTGCCCTGCGGACAAGCTTTTTGTGGTCCAGGCTCTCAGGGGGGAGGTGATCCATTGGGCCCACACAAACAAGACTGTCTGTCATCCGGGCATAAAGAAAACCTTGTTTGTAATACAGCAACGTTTTTGGTGGCCTTAGATGGTCTCCGATGTCACTAATTATGTCAATGCCTGCTCTGTTTGTGCAACTAACAAAGCTTCTCATCAGAAACCGTCCGGAGAACTCAGGCCCTTGCCAATCCCTCAACGCCCCTGGTCACACATCTCCATGGACTTTGTCACAGGACTCCCACCTTTGTACGGTAACACTAAAATGGTTCACTTTGTTCCCCTGCAAAAGCTTCCCTCCCCCAAGGAAACGGTGGAGGTCATGTTGAATAACATTTTCGGGATACATGGTTTCCCTGTAGACATTGTTTCAGTCGAGGTCCCCAGTTCATCTCACACTTTTGGAAGGAGTTCTGCAGTCTTCTTGGGGCCACAGTCAGCCTCTCCTCAGGCTTCCATCCTCAGACCAATGGCCAATTGGAGCGCCTTAACCAGGAGTTGGAGACTGGCCTCCGCATCCCCTTGGGGGGGGGTACTGTCATGATCTGTCACCTCCGTTAAGTATCTTGTTTTGTTTCTCCCTTCATGTTCCATGTCTTGTCTTCCTGTTTTATTTTGGAAATCACTCACCCTTGTCTCTGTTTCAGGTTCCTGTCTACCCCGCCCCCTTCCTTGTTGGCGTGCACCTGATCCCTGATTGTGTCTACCACACCTGCATCCTATCACTCCCTAATCTCCCTAATAAAAAAGCACTGCTTATATTCCCCTCTGTGTCTTGTCTCGTCGCCAGTTCGTTGTAGTTCATAGCTCACGTCCCAGCACTCTTTTTCACAGCCATAGTCTTGTCTTCTCGTGTTTTTGAACTTTGCCTGCCTTTTTGACCTTGCCTTTTTGCCTGACGTTTTTGTACCTCTGCCTGATCTCTTTGACTTCCCGTGTACCGAACCTCTGCCTGGAATTAAACTCTGTTACTGACTGATTCGTGTTCTGAGTCCTGCATTTGAGTCCCTTGTTCTGCTCAGCCATAGCTGATAGGATTGATCTCAATGTCATCAAACATGCAGTTCAGACAGTTTTCCTTTTTCCATTGCAATCAATAGTTTGCTGATTTTTGCAAGCTGCAGTGTACTCTCTGTAGAGTTCTCGGTGCACAGATGTCATGGCCAAGAAAGGTGGCAAGTTGATCCATTTCATTTTCTTTTAGGTTGAGCACTGTGGACAAAGTTGCGCCTTGTTTCCACAGTCTTGTTGACGTGAGTGCCTCTGGGTTTTTTGCACCACATTGGTTGGCGTAGGTGCGAAGGCAATCAGACCCTCTTTAATGGGAAAGAACACCTGGGCGTGCAAATAAGTACACATTCTCTGGGTGGACTTGACACTCAATTCTGTTTTTTATAAGCAGATCCATTGCAGCGACCATATCAGGTGTAAGAAGCACAGGCACCATTCTTGACCTTTTACCACAAATCTCAACTCTGTCAAAGTGCTTTGCAAGATTCTTTTCCAGCTCAGTAAGGCCCATCATAATGTCAGGATTCAACCGTGTAGGGTTTTGGGATGTGAAAGTCTGCAGCTCCATTTTTGAAACTGCCCCCTGCCTATTCTGTTAAAAAGTACTACCTGCGTCAAAGTTAGCAAGATTACCAAAGCTTGTGCTGTCAGGTTTTTCCTCTAGGTCCTTCATGCATTTTGCATACTCAGTAGCAAGAAACCTGTGCATCAACGTCACATCCTGAGTAAATGGTAAAACCAGTGGTTTATTCCATTTGGCTTGTTGAAGTGTACCCAATGCAGCAACTGAAATGGACTCTGTCCACTTTTTCGCAAATTGCTTGGCCAACTCTGCAACTTCAAGGCAATTTTCAATGATTGCATTGCGCTGCACAATGCCAGCAACTTTGGCCAAACTTAGCCCCAGATTTTGTATGAGTTGCTATCCAACTCATAACCAGCAACAGCTCTGACTGCTTGTATCACATGACGAACATTACTGGGCATGACAAGGTCTTCTGTGCACTTCAAAGGTGTTGTAGCTCTAGCTGTTATCAATAACCTTGCCATCTCTCTCATCCTTTGGCTTATACAGTCATTTCTTCTCTCATGTGGTTTCCTTGCATTGTACAATGACTCGCCAAGGCAAAGAATTTCTCTTTCACTCCTTACTACTAAGGAAATCTCATCCTGGTTCATTTCACAGGCAATCTTCCAAACAGCTTCATGAATTTCATGAGGTTTTGGTAAGTCAAGTCGGATCCTCTTCTGCCCAGTGGGAAAGTCTTCAACTAACCTCTGAGGGAACCTTCTTAAGTGTCTCCAAAGGCAATCTCCATGACAATATTTGCAATGACTGAAATGATCAGATTGTTTCGCTGATGAAGGTCTTCGACAAGGAACCCATTCTTCAGCACCATCACTTACCACAGTAGCATTATGGTCAAAGTTTCCTCTCTTCTTAAGACACCTAAACAACTCTCTTCTTGTGCTTGATTTCTTCTCAAAACTGAGAGCCTTTGCAACATCAGGCTGATTACTGTGAAAAGATTCAAGGTGTCTTGCCAATTTAGAAATGGGCTTTTTACAATAGAAACAATATTGCTTCTTGTTGTACTTGCTTTTTTGTCCGGATTTTTGAAATGGTGAGACTTTTATAGCGCTGTCATTGGAATCTTCTCCGATGAATCTGCACTGCACCTTCTTACTGAAGAACTATGACTGTTGCTTATCGGTGATGAACTAAAACTTCTAGGCTTTTCTGAACCTGTAATCTCTCCACTGTGTGTGTATTAATAGCAAGGGTATCATTCTGAAACCATTACAGTGTGCATAACATGGCTTTTGATGAGCCATTAAAAACAAACAATTACAATAAATATTTTCAATGTCATTTTGTTTTAATAGGTAACTAATGTGTCAGATTTTGCAGACAGAGGCTTCCTCTCAGCTGTCCCAATTAAGAATCAGATGTAAAGTAATGAGGTTATTAATGCTGTGGTCATTTTTACATCAACTGATACAGTAATTATTGTTTTAATACAGTACTTAATGGTGCAATGGACCAAACTGAGATATCTATTATATTCCAAATAGAAAAATAATACATGTGTAATCACCTGTTCATAGGATGTAGTGGATCTCTTGCTGACTTCAGGGTCTGTTGAATTACACAAACACAAACACACAAACACACACTCAAGTCTTTCACAGTTAAACAATAAGAGGACGTCAAACCAAACGCACACTCAAGTCTTTCACAGCTAAACAATATGAGGACGTCAAACCAAACGCACACTCAAGTCTTTCACAGCTAAACAATATGAGGAAGTCAAACCAAACGCACACTCAAGTCTTTCACAGCTAAACAATATGAGGAGTCAAACCAAACACTCAAGTCTTTCACAGCTAAACAATATGAGGACGCCAAACCAAACGCACACTCAAGTCTTTCACAGCTAAACAATATGAGGCGTCAAACCAAACGACACTCAAGTCTTTCACAGGTAAACAATATGAGGACGTCAAACCAAACGCACACTCAAGTCTTTCACAGCTAAACAATTCACAGCTAAACAATATGAGGACGTCAAGGCACAAAACCAAAGCACTCAAGTCTTTTCAAGTCTTTGACAGCTAAACAATACGAGGACGTCAAATTAAACGCACACTCAAGTCTTTGACAGCTAAACAATACGAGGAAGTCAAACCAAACGCACACTCAAGTCTTTGACAGCTAAACAATATGAGGAAGTCAAACCAAACGCACACTCAAGTCTTTCACAGCTAAACAATATGAGGACCTGACAACTGAACACATGTATGACTCATGTCAATAACTTCCAGCATCTTCTATTGTAGGGTAACAACAAACTGTTGACAACATTTTAGACAACTGTCTCTGTAGATTAAAATGAAGAAAAATGTTTGTTTGGTTAGTTTTACAGCGTGTCCATCACCTTAATAGTTAGCCAATTAGCTATGTTAAGCTCACATGGGGATTGTTAAAACTTAAATCTTGTATATGCCAAGATGGATATCTCCACAGTACTGAAGTTCCTGGATGGGACGATCGTCGAGAGTGCCAGTGCGGTCTACGTTTCAGAAGCTTTAAAATCAAGCCATGAACCGTTCTGTACCATGGCAGACTTTATAAAATACATTCATAATGATAGATCCTACACTGTGGATTATTTAGCAACTTTAGCAACTCAGCCGTCTTTGTGAGCCTCAGCTCAGTCTATTGGCCAATCACAGGCTGCCTTGCTGACTTGCTAACCAATCAGAGGCTGTGTTATTGACTGCTGAGTAACCAAACATGCAGTGTGTGGCAGCATTCATCTCAAATGTCTTCAATACATGAGTGAATTAAATATATATGTGTGTGTATATATATATATATACATATATACATATATATACATATATCTTTATGGACATTGTATATATGAATATAAATATATGTATGTATATATATACATATGCACACACACAAACACATATATATATATTCCAATTTACTTTTTGTTTTTATGGTCAGATAAAAATACATTCATGTAATAATTACTGTAACATACATGTTCTGATACCTCAGGTGGCCTGGAAAAAAGTTGCACATATCTTGATTTTGTGCCACAAGGCAAAGGAAATAAATATTGCATTCTTATAAAACATTAGACAATTAGATCAACTATAACAATTGAGAATATATTTATTTGACTCTGATTTTATAGAAAATGTGCAAGATAAAGTGGTAGAAGATGAATGAATGTATACAGCTTGTTCAAATGTTGGAGAGTGTGTGAGTGTGTCTACAAGTGACATATGAGTACAAGTGTGTTAAAAGTATGTTTAAGTACCAACACTGGCCACTAGTAATAAAAAAATGTTGACACACACACTCGATTCTTGAATATTGTGAAATTTTAGGACTTTGGAGATATTTAGTCTGGGAGCATGTTTGGAGGGTCAGAGAAATGAGGACCTCTAAAATGTCCTCCTATTTCTCAATGTACTGATATTGTTGGTGTGTTATCATAACAATGTCCTGATTTGTCACAAATACAAGTGCACACACACACACATACACACATGCACACTCACACACACACACACACTCCCACACATGCACACTCACACACACACACACACTCTCCCACACACACACAAACACTCACTCACTCACACACACACTCTCACACAGACACTCACACACAGACACTCACACACACATACACACACACTCTCCCACACACTCCACACACACATACACACACACACACACACTCTCACACAGACACACACACACACACACACACACACACACACACACACACTGCTGCCTCCATCACTAAGTTCAAATGTCTTATTTTGTCACTTCAGTGTTTGAAATGCTTTGTTCAGATTGACGTCAGTGACACAAAGTGACCACACGAGGCAGCAGAGGACCAGCAGCTCCTGTGTCCCCGCAGCTAATATCACTGGTTTTCTCTATGGGCTTTGGTGTGGGAGAGTGAGTGGATGGAGCTGTTAATCTATGACCTAAAAGAGCGTAGACTTAATCTGACATAGATTGTATTAGGTGTCAGTACCTCGTCATCAACACAACAAAGTAGATTAAAGTGATATGATGTGGTTTTTATTGATGTTGAAAATGTCATTCTTCATTAAGCCACAGAAACAGAAACCACAGACACTGATGATGTTTGGAAAGTGCAAAAACCCTCTGAGTGTCATGAGTTTCCTGTCACTGTGGACACGTTCTTCACTGTCGTTCACAGAGCAGCAGGAGGACAGAGGTCATCCTGAGGTCACGCACACTCAGTTTCACCTGCATCACAGCAGAAACCACACTTCCTCATTCATGGCATAATCTGCTCATGTGTGTTTCATTTTCCATGTGTGTGTGTGTGTGTGTGCGTAACTCTGAGTGTTGTTCTGCTCACATGCAGCAGGGGGCGCTGTTGTCAGGCAGCATGAAGAGGAGGAGGAGAAGCAGTGCATGCTGGGACAGAAAAGCTCGTCAGTGAGAAGATGATGTTCTTCAGACAAAGAGTCAAACTCTTAACATCTTTATTTACTTTGTTTTCTATTGGATTGAAAACCTTGAATTTTATTTAATATTATTTTGACTTCTTTCTTTTTATTTTATATAAAGCATTTATTCACTTTTAATTGATTTTACTTTCTGTATCTTTTAATTTCACTTTCAAACATTCACTTTTTGTTATTTTTATCTCAGTGTGTGTGAACCTGTGTGTTTCAGGCTGGTTCTCAGCAGCAGGGGGCGCTCACAGCGCAGGACGGCGGCTCAGTTAATGACAGACATGTTGATTTTTTAAGTCTTTATTTATTGATGGTTTCAACAAAGAATGACTGAGACGAGCTTTGACTTCGTCCACCACTGAAGCTGCTGTCTCTTCATGTCCTACAGAGGACACAGAGACACTGAGGAACCAGGCCAGACCCGGAACCCAGGATAAACCGGTTCAGTGAATGTGGTCCTGAAGGTGTGGAGGTGGATCAGTGAGTCAGAGGAGACGCTGTAGAAGGACAGAGTCCCAGCAGGACAGTCCACATACACTGATACTCTGTGAGAGACAGAGGACATGATGGGTGTTCGTGTCCCACAGTGACAGACAGAGTTACCATGATCATCAGAGCAGATCAGACTCCAGGACTGATCATTATCTCCAAACACACAGTCAAAACCGATGCCTTTCCTCTTGATTCCTCTGTAACTCAGTGATATATCAACAGTTCCTCTCCACTCGACCTCCCAGTAACAGCGACCAGTCAGACCAGGTCTACACAGCAGCTGAGACCAGGACTCAAATCTGTCTGGATGATCAGGATACGACTGATATTCTGTCACATGGGTCACTTTCCTGTTGTTGTCAGACAGTTTGAGTTTTCTGTGCATTGTGTTTGTGTCCAGTTCCAGTTCACATGAATCTGATGAAGACAACGAGACACAGCTGCAGTTTATTGATGATCAGCTGATATGTTGTTATTTCCTGTAAATCCATACTTACACTTCCTGAGACCAGGTTTTAACCACTGCTCTCCAGCATGGTCCATCCTGGAGGAAGAAACAGTCTGAATGAGTTTCTGTCCAACATGAGTCCAAACTGTTGTCTTAATGACGCACTCTGGTGGACACAATGATGAACTACAAGGACAGGTGTGTTTCAAAGAGAAGACGGTGGCTGTTTCTCAATACTCAAGTATGCAAGTATGTACTTGCTTACTTGGGAAGTATATACTTGAGAAGTACACTGGGAGTATATACTTGCCAAGTACGGGAGTACACAAGTATGTGGCTGTTTCTCAATACTCAAGTATGCAAGTATGTATGTATTGTTCTGCTGTAGTTCTGCTGTAGTGCTGCAGTGCTGCAGCCTCATTAGCGCCACCTACAGTGTTGATAAATGAACATATGAAATACTTTTAATAAATGCATATATATGTTGTTATTATTTTACATTTTAAATATTTAACTTCATTTATTAATTTATTTCTATTAAAATATACAACACGAATAATACAATGTGGAAAATAGATATATTACAGCATTGTAGAGTAGTATATATATATATATATATGACTTGTACAAATATATACTACTCTACATATCTAATGTCTACATATTATATTTAAATACAGATACAATGACCGTGCAACTTTAATATAAATCTCACATTCAAAGTTAAAATAAATAAAACATTAACAATATACAAACTTTTAAACTGTCAGGTCAAAACGTTTCCATTAAAAACAAAATAACACGTCAACAACAAATCTATGGATCACACCGAGCATCTAATGACAGCGACGTCTAAAAACCATAAACTTTGTATTTGAATTACGGTTGTTTGATCGCTTGCTTGAATCGAGACCTAGTTTCCAGTGCTTTCGTGTTTTTTTCAGCTGCGCGTCACAGAGGAAACACATGGCTACTTATGCAGCTGCTGCTGCGGAGGCTCGTCGCTGTTACTGCTGCTTCCAAAACTTGTGTGTTTTCACCGTTGAATGAAGAATGAAGAACAACTTGATTGTAGCTGTTAGATGACGAACATCTCGTACACAACTCACTACAAACACCACAGAATAAAGACATCTTTACTTTAGTTTGACCGTAGACTGTTTGAAGTGGACCAGGACTGTTCTGTACCCAGTACCAGGACTTCTCACATGATGCTGCTACTCTGTGCAGATGATCTGTCCAGTTCATGGTTCTGGTCGTTTCTCAGGCTGAACTACGTGACATTCACTCGTTCTCACGAGGTGTTTAAAAAGTGTCACTAATGTTTGGTTATACTCACTGACAGAGGAAAACATAATAACAGGACATCTTCAACCTGAAGGAGGAGGAGGAAGAGGAGAATACCTGAGAGTGTCCAGTCTCCAGTGAGGACTCTTCAGTCCAGCAGACAGCAGCTTCTCTCCTGAGTCTCCTGGATGATTGTAGCTCAGGTCCAGTTCTCTCAGGTGGGAGGGGTTGGAGTTCAGAGCTGAGGTCAGAGAAGAACATCCTTCCTCTGAGACCAGACAACCTGACAGACTGGAGTTAAGAAGATATGATGAACTCAGTGATTCAGAAAACACATCTTTATCAACAAGAACCTAAAGAAGCAAAGAGTCTGAGTCAGAGTTCTGACCTGAGAGTCTCCAGAGAACAGTGAGGACTCTTCAGTCCATCACACAGCAGCTTCACTCCTGGATCCTGCAGGTCATTGTTACTCAGGTCCAGTTCTCTCAGATGGGAGGGGTTGGAGTTCAGAGCTGAGGTCAGAGAAGAACATCCTTCCTCTGAGACCAGACAACCTGACAGACTGGAGTTAAGAAGATATGATGAACTCAGTGATTCAGAAAAAACATCTTTATCAACAAGAACCTAAAGAAGCAAAGAGTCTGAGTCAGAGTTCTGACCTGAGAGTCTCCAGAGAACAGTGAGGATTCTTCTGTCCATCACACAGCAGCTTCACTCCTTGATCCTGCAAGTCGTTGTTACTCAAGTCCACGTGTCTCAGACGAGAGGACACAGAGCTGAGGACTGAGGACAGAGCTTCACAGCTTCTCTCTGAGAGGTTACAGCCACTCATTCTGAGGAGGAGTTCAAGAAAATCTATTCACATATGTAATTAAAAAAATAATCAGAGTAGAATTGTCCATATAAATCAGCTGAGCACCAACCTGAGAGTCTCCAGAGAACAGTGAGGACTCTTCAGTCCATCACACAGCAGCTTCACTCCTGGATCCTGCAGGTCATTGTTACTCAGGTCCAGTTCTCTCAGATGGGAGGGGTTTGAGTTCAGAGCTGAGGTCAGAGAAGAACATCCTTCCTTTGAGACCAGACAACCTGACAGACTGGAGTTAAGAAGATATGATGAACTCAGTGATTCAGAAAACACATCTTTATCAACAAGAACCTAAAGAAGCAAAGAGTCTGAGTCAGAGTTCTGACCTGAGAGTCTCCAGAGAACAGTGAGGACTCTTCAGTCCATCACACAGCAGCTTCACTCCTGGATCCTGCAGGTCATTGTTACTCAGGTCCAGTTCTCTCAGATGGGAGGGGTTGGAGTTCAGAGCTGAGGTCAGAGAAGAACATCCTTCCTCTGAGACCAGACAACCTGACAGACTGGAGTTAAGAAGATATGATGAACTCAGTGATTCAGAAAAAACATCTTCATCAACAAGAACCTAAAGAAGCAAAGAGTCTGAGTCAGAGTTCTGACCTGAGAGTCTCCAGAGAACAGTGAGGACTCTTCAGTCCATCACACAGCAGCTTCACTCCTTGATCCTGCAGGTCGTTGTTACTCAGGTCCACATGTCTCAGACGAGAGGACACAGAGCTGAGGACTGAGGACAGAGCTTCACAGCTTCTCTCTGAGAGTTTACAGCCACTCATTCTGAGGAGGAGTTCAAGAAAATCTATTCACATATGTAATAAAAAAATAATCAGGGACAGGTGAGGAGCGAGAGAAGGGTATCAAGGAGAAACTGTGAGCTTTCAGAAGGCAGTCCCCATCCTCTCCAGAAGAACAAGCTTTATAAGCTTTGACTGATTTTTGAAGAGTTGGAAAGCTAAACAGAACGTGCTATATTCACCACATGATGAGAATATATATACAGGCGAGGGTTGCTGTATAAGGACACGTTTTCTGTGGAATGAACAGAGACCTTTTCTTTTCTTTTTTAGAGCGCCATGGTGGGGGCCCTCAGCCCACAAGTGGGAGAGGCTTTCCCTCACAGCTAGATATTTTATCCAGCTCAGGCCAGGGTCTTTTCTTAGAGACCCCAGCCTTGGGATCACTCTTTTTGTTTATCCTTTTTTCTATTTCTTGCTTATGTTTGGTGTTGTTATTTGTTCAGGGAGCAGATCTTTCAATTTTCATCTTGTGAAGTTTGTTGGTACACTTACAAGTAAATAAGTATGGCTAGTGACAAATTAAAATTAATTTCCTTTAATGTCAATGGGCTGTTGAATCCAGTTAAACGTAGTAAAATCCTATCTAAAGTGAGAACAGAACAAGCCCATGTGGTTTATTTACAAGAGACCCATTTGACAGACAAGGAGCATATAACGCTAAAGAAAAGGGGCTTTACAAATCTGTTTTTTTCTTCATACAAATCAGGGCAGAGAAGAGGAGTTGCTATTCTCATTTCAAACAAGCTACATTTTGAAAAATTATTCGAAATGGGTGATAAAGAGGGCACGTTTATTTTAAGTAAGGGGTAAGATAGATGGGAATCCAATTACCTTAGTGAATGTCTATGCACCCCCAGGGAGTGACATTAGTTTCTTCCAAAAAATAACCAATATCATGGTAACTGAAACAGAAGGCCTCTTGATCTGTGGAGGGGATCTAAATATACATCTGCAGCCAAAGTTGGACTCATCTTGTGGAAAAACCCAGGATAGGAAGTCCTTCTATAAGAAAGTAAACACACTATTTGAGGAGGTGGGCTTGATTGATATATGGCGAGATTTTTTCCCTAACACAAGGGATTACACTTACTACTCTGCTCCTCACTCTCTCTATACAAGAATAGATTATTTCATAACATTTGGGAAGGATAAAGATAAAATACATACTTGTGGAATCGGGACAATAGATCTAAGTGACCATGCACCAGTATACTTATCCACTGATTTTGGCCTGCGATCAAAAAATAATACATAGAAATTGAATTCCAGTCTGTTGAATGATCTGTCTTTTAAGGCACAAATTAAATCAGAAATGTGTCTCTTCTTAGAATTCAATGATACTGGAGAGGATTCACCTCCCATGTTATGGGATACTCTGAAGGCTGTTCTGAGAGGGAAAATTATAGCAATATCGTCATTTAAGAAAAAAAATAGGAATAAAAAGTTAGAGGATTTAAAAAACAAGCTAAAGGTACTAGAAGGATTTGGCACAGAATACATTGAGAGAAATTAGACACACCAGGAATGAAATTAATAATTTGGCCACACAAGAAATCGAGAAAGATTTAATGTTTCTGAAACAGAAACACTACGAAAATGGCTCCAAATCTATGAAAGTATTGGCATGGAAATTGAAAAAAAGATAGCCGAAAATACAATTCATAAAATTAGGGATCCAAGGACAAAAGCGATAACAAATAAACTAAATGAAATTCAGGAAGCTTTTGAAGTGTTTTACAAAACCTTATATTCTGAAGTCCCAGGTGGGAGTGTGGCCCAAATTGACAGCTTCCTGAATTCCCTAGATTTACCCACTCTCGATGAAAATCAAAATAAAATGATGACTGCGGATATAACTGAAGAAGAATTAAAAGTTGCAATTGGTAGACTTAAATTAAGCAAATCACCAGGATCTGATGGCTACACGGCAGAGTGGTACAAGGAATTTGAAAAAGAACTAATACCTGTTTTACGTCCTACTCTGAATTGGGCTTTAAAAAATGTGCAAACGCCACCCAGCTGGAAGGAGGCAATCATTTCAGCCATACCAAAAGAAGGCAAGGATAAAGTGGAGAGTGGCTCTTTTAGGCCAATGTCTGTTCTTAATGTGGACTATAAATGATTTACTTCTGTTATGGCCAAACGATTAGAAGAATTCCTGCCGACACTGATACATAATGATCAGACAGGTTTCATACACCAACGCCAAACACAAGACAATATACCAAAGACACTACATATTATGGATCATATACAAAGAAATCAAACTGAAGCAATTGTGATGAGCGTAGATGCTGAAAAGGCCGGTTAACTGGATTTTTCTCTACAGAGTGTTGCATAGAATTGGCTTCCACGATACAATTATTAAAACCATACAGGCACTATATGACAAACCTACCGCCAGGGTCAAGGTCAA